>NC_057798.1:84573521-84693609 GCF_018294505.1 Triticum aestivum
GATGTGCATGCGGGAGACACGTAGGCACATATATGTGCATATAGAGGGCTAGTATAGACCGTGCGTGTGTATATATGCATGTGAGAGAAATAGTGTTTTCCAACTGAGATTAGTGAAAAGAGTGGCACATAGTAGTCAGAGAGAGAGAGAGAGAGAGAGAGAGAGATACAGAGAGAGCATGTGCGTGAGACACCCCGAGAGAGATTGTGAGCATGTGTGAAAGAGAAATGCCGATGCATATAAAGTGTGTGCACTTATGCATTATATATATATATATATATATATATATAGCGCGTTTGTGAGAACAGGCCGAGGCATAGTGCATCTATGTGTAAAAGGCGGTTCTATGCATTAAATTAAAATATAAATGGCATTATTATTTTTGGATGAGATCATGAATTTTGCAAATTGCGTATGGATGAAAATTGGTCTATCAGACACCCATACTCTATTGAATTCTAGCATCTGCATGTGTTTATTTCATATTATCGATCCATAGAGTGAGAGAGGTTTGAAATACAGGCAATGGATGCTTTTGCAATTCATATATAAACATTAATTATTGCACTCCATGTTGTTAGTGTGAAGCACTTTATACATTTGTCACTTTCATGGATACATTCCAAATTGCTAGCTACAAAATAGAATACATGTTGAATTCAACATAAAGGGGGTTTCGAAGATTCGAATTCATAGGAAGTGCATTCAACATTTGTAAATCAGATGTAAAAGGGGGCATCATTCTTTGTTGTGCGTTTGAACATGCTATATATATTCATACGCATGTATAACTTTTTTTTGCAACCAAGGAGATTATATCTGGAACCATGCATGAACTGAGGTAAGTTGCATATTTTTTAATATATACTCGTGTACAATGTATATTCAAATGTACCCCCTCCATTCCAAAATAGTCGTAGCTTTAGGATTTTCAAGAGTAAAGATTTGTGAAGTTTGACAAATCCTAAAAGTTCAATTCAAGAGAACCGAAAATGTTAATGCTTCTGCTCCCAAATATTGAACGAAACACCAAATAGGCCTCTGGTCACCCGAAACCGCGCGAGACTAATGTTTGGTGGTAGGAAATTACTGTCCTAGCTCTAGCCCGTGTAGCCTATCGGCCTGATGTCCAAAGGTCTAAACCGGGGTAGGTTTGTAACTTCACCAAGACGCCAGTCTCAACCGCTTCCGAGAAGCATTCATACGCCGTGGGCGCCTAAACACCCATGCGCTCGACCGAAATCTATCCCGCCCATATTTGGGACATCTGAGATTACTGTCCTACCCCCAACCCGCAATATGTCCGAAATTTTAGATGGGGGCAAAGTTTGTAACTTTCCCCAAATTTCAAAGAAGCGCATCTCAAACCGAAACATTGTTCCCCCTTAGTTCCCCGCCTCCCCCCGTTTCCCCATTCATACTCCGTGGGTGCCAAAACACCCTCTCCACCAGCCGCGAAACCCCAGCCTCCTCCGTCCTCCACCCCATAGAGCCCAATCCACCGCCGCCCTCCTCCATCATGCCGGAGCCGGTACCCCGACGTCGTCGTCCAACGCAACCGCAACCGCAACGCCCTTAAGGACTTAGCAGTTGAAGCCGAGGTAGAGCTGCCTCCACGACGCCGATGCCGACGTGTGCCGTACCAGAACCACTCCGACCATGCGGTCCTATGCCTCACTCCTGTCACTCCACTGTCGCAACCATCCACCGCATCGGAGCTGTTCCCGCTACACAGTCGTTCGTCGCCTCAGATCTGGTTCCCCGCTGCCAACAGACGGCCACCGCACCACACTCAACAACTTGGCCATGGGTTCGTCCAAGGTTCCACCATCCTCCACAACTTCTTGTTTCCAGCGAACCACAAGAAGATTGTTGGAAAAACAGAAGGAGAACACAGCACTGCCAGCAGAAAGAGGTACTCCTCTTCCCTTATTCATGCAAATGTCATGTCTCTGCTAACACCATATTCATCCCACGAAAGAAACTAGTTGACCGCTTCTTACTGCATCTTCTTTGTGATACTAAATGCACAAGGTTTCCTCCCTTTACTATTTCACCTTTGCTAGAGGTTAGTAGCCCGCCTGGATTTCAATTCAGGGTCAGTTGAACTGCAATTAAAAGAAGCAGCACCCGCTTAGGCGCGTGGAGCACCTAGTCCGCCTGTTCACCGGGGAAGCGACGCATTAGTGTCTATCATGGGGGCATGGGGCGCAGGAGCCGCTTGCGCCCGATCTGGAGGTCGGCGGGGCTTGAATGGATGGCCGGGGGGCGGTGGCAAGCACGGCGGTGCGGTGAGGTCGAGGGGAGGGTGCAGGCAGGGGACTGGACCGGTGGTCGCTGACGTTTTGAGGAAGATCGTCAACACTGACTGGCTGGAGGTAGATGAAGGCGATCTGCCCATTCTTTGTACATCGGACGGCGCAGAAAAAATGGACTGACCTATTTGTTTTCAGTCGACTGTTATTTTCATAGAATCCTGTAATTTAGTGTGCCATGCATGTTGTAGAGCTATCATATGTCTCCCTTCATTTATTTCTCACTGACCTGCTATTTGCTACCTTTACATTGTACTAATTGTGCACACACTTCACCCTTCTGTCTTTTCTTTTCTGCATTCATCAACACTGCGTCAGAGTCTAAAATACCCATGCATAAAAAAACAATAGTGTGAGTAAGTCGCTCTAGTGTAATTCAAAGATAAGCACTAAGCGTTTCAGCGCTCTAAAGGGTGCAGTGTCAGCAGTTGGAGACAGTAAACGTAGCCCTGCAGTTGATGATCTCAATTGCCACACACAACCATCCCAGGTGCTTGCTTTAACTTCGCACTGTAAAATGTGGTTGCATGTTGCATATGGTGTCTAGCTTGTATTGCTTCCAATTTGGTTAAATTGCATCTGCTTACTTTACACATTATACCTTTGATAATGACATGCCTTCCTGTTTTTGATACATACTACATATGTCTATTAACCATGTTCATACATCAAACTAATGCTCTTTTGTATCCCTCGTCAATCACTTATGATGAGACAGTCACCCCAGTGGGTTACTGTGAGACGCCCTACTCGTTTAAAGAGTGCAGTGTCATCCTCCCCACATGATTCTCAAGAAACAACAAGGCTAAATGAAGACAGTCAACGTAGCTCTCTAGTTGATGACCGCAATTCCCCCACACCACCGTCGCAGGTGCTTGCTCTTTCTTGGCAGTGTGATATGTGGTTGCATGTTGCATATGGTGTCTACCTTGTAATGCTTCTAATTAGGGTAAATTGCATCTGCTTAGTTAACACATTATACTTGTGAATATGACATGCCTTCCTGTTTTTGGTACATACTACGTCTTCCTATTAACCATGTTCTTACATCAAACTACTTTTATTGTGTATCCCTCATCAATCACTTCTGACGATACACCTTCAAGTTGACAGTGTAATATTGGTTGCATCTTGCATATCATTTCAAACATGTATTGCCTCTAATTTGTTGAATGCCACTTATAATGAGACACATCTAACTTGGTAGAGTGATTTTGTTTGGATCTTTCATATGGTGTCTAGATTACATTGCTTCCAATTTGTTGAAATGCCTTCTGCTTAGCGTTTTTCATACATATTCCATCCTCCTACAATGTGGTTGCCATACATAAAAGTTGTGTTCGTCAGTATCATACATCAACGAATTTGGAAGTGCGAATTTCATTCATTTTTCTTGTGTGTTTGCTTGACAAGGCAAAATCTGAAAGGAAAGAGGCACGACATGATGGTGGTCCTCTGGAGCAACCGAAACAGATGATCTCTGCAGATTCTCCTGCTACTCGTAGTGTAGTGCTAGTTCCAAATCTCATCTCCCCTACTCCACAACCCAAGGTACTTGCTCTAACATGGCAGTGTGATATCTGGTTGCATGTTGCATATGGTGCCTAGCTTGTATTGCTCCTAATTTGTTAAATTGCATCTCCTTAGCTTACACATTATACATGTGAATATGACACGCCTTCCTGTTTTTGGTACATACTACATCTGCCTATCACACCATGTTCTTACATCAAACTACTATTCTTGTGTATCCTGCATATATCACTTATGATGAGACAGTCACGCCCGTGGGTTAATATGAGATGCGCTACTCTTATAAAGAATGCAATTTCATCCTCTCCACATGATTCTCAAGAAAAAACAAGCCTAAATGAAGATATTGAATGTAGCTCTGTACTTGAAGACCGCACTTCCCCTACACCACCATCATAGGTGCTTGCTCTAACTTCGCAGTGTGATATGTGGTTGCATGTTGCATACGGTGTATAGCTTGTAATGCTTCTAATTAGGGTAAATTGCATCTGCTTAGTTTACACATTATACCTGTGAATATGACATACCTTCCTATTTTTGGTACACACTACATCTATGTGTTAATCTTGTTCTTACATGAAACTACCTCTCTTGTATATCCTGCATCAATCACTTACGATGAGTCACCTTTATTCGTTGCATATTGCATATTATTTCTAGCATGTTGCCATGTATTTCTTCTAATTTGGTCTAATACACTTGTGAGGGCACCATTTTAATTTGGCAGAGTGATATTGGTTTCATCTTTCATATGGTTTCTAGCTTGCATTAATTCTAACAAGTTCAAGCACCTTGTGCTTAGTTTACACTTTATACATCATACATGTCAATATGTCACGCCGTCCTGTTTTTCATACATATTCCATCCTCCTATCATGCGACTGCCTTACATGAAAGCAGTGTTCGTCAATATCATGCATCAATGAGTTCTAAAGAGCAAATTTTATTCCTTTTTCTTGTGGGTTTGACTTGACAAGGCAAAATCAAGAAAGAGGAAGGAAAAGAGTAAGGAAGGCGATGATGGTGGTCCTCTACAGCAATGTAAACGAAGCATCTGTACCGATTCTCCTTGTACTGATAGTGCATTACAAGGCCCAAGTCTCCGCTCCCCTACTCCACCATCCAAGGTGCTTGCTCTAACTTGGCAGTGTGATATCTGGTTGCATTTTGCATATGGTGTCTAGCTTGTATTGCTCCTAATTAGTGTAAACTACATCTGCTTAGCTTACACATGATACGTGTGAGTATGACACGCTTTCCTGTTTTTGGTACATACTATATCTGTCTATCACACCATGTTCTTACATGAAACTACTCTTCTTGTGTATCCTGCATCAGTCACTTATGATGGGACACCTTTAAGTTGGCAGTGTGATATTGGTTTGCGTCTTGAATATGATTTCTAGCATGTATTGCTTCTAGTTTGATGAACGCCACCTATGACGAGACAGTTTTAACTTGGCAGAGTGATATTGATTGCACCTTCCATATGGTTTCTAGTTTGCAGTGCTTCTAATTTGTTGAAGTGCCTTCTGCTTAGTTACCACATCATAGGTGTGAATATGTCAAGGCGTCCAGTTTTTTGTACATATTCCATCCTCATATCATGACTTTGCCTTTCATTAGAGTAGTGTTCGTCAGTATCATGCATGAATGAGTTCTGAAGAGCGAATTATATTCCTTTTTCTTGTCGGTTTGACCTCACAATGCAAAATCAATAAAGCTGAAGGAAATTGGCAAGGCATTGGATGATGGTGGTCCTTCCGAGCAACTGAAACAAAGGTTCTCTATAGATTCTACTCCGCCATCCTCCCAACAAGATTTGCAAGACAACACAAGGCTAGACAGTCAACATAGCCGTGTAGATGATGAGCACATCTCCCCTACTCCACCATCATAGGTGCTTGCTCTAACTTGGCACTATTATATCTGGTTGCATGTTGCGTATGATGTCTAGCTTGTATTGCTTATAACTTTGTTGAATTGCATCTGCTTACTTTACACATAATGCCTGTGAATATGACATGTGTTCTTGTTTCTAGAACATACTATATCGGATCACACGATGTTCTTACATCAGACTACTGTTCTTGCATATCCCGCATCAGTCACTTATGATAAGGCACCTTTAAGTCGCCATTGTGATATTGGTTGTGTCTTGCATATGATTTCTAGCATGTACTGCTTCTAATTTGTTGAAACGCCACATAGTTTGAACTTGGCAGATCGATATTGGTTGCATCTTTCATATGGTATCTAGCTTGCAGTGCTTCTAATTTGTTGAAATGCCTTCTGCTTAGTTACCACATCATAGGTGTGAATATGTCACACCATCCTTTTTTTCATACATATTCCATCCTCGCATCATGTGTTTGCCTTTCATCCGAGTAGTGTTTGTCAGTATCATGCATGAATGAGTTCTGAAGAGCGAATTTTATTCCTTTTTCTTATCGGTTTGACTTCACAATGCAAAATCATTACAGCAGAAGGAAATTAGTTCAATAGTGGATGATGGTGGTCCTTCGGAGCAACTCAAACAGGGGGTCTTTACAGATTCTACTCCGCCATCCTCCCAACAAGATTCACAAGACAACACAAGGCTGGACAGTCAACGTAGCTGTGTAGATGATGAGCACAACTCCCCTACTCCACCATCACAGGTGCTTGCTCTAACTTGGCACTATTATATGTGGTTGCATGTTACGTATGGTGTCTAGCTTGTATTGCTTCTAACTTTGTTGAATTGCATCTGCTTACTTTACACATAATGCCTGTGAATATGACACGTGTTCCTGTTTCTAGAACATACGTGTACATGATGAGCACATCTCCCCTACTCCACCATCACAGGTGCTTGCTCTAACTTGGAACTGTTATATGTGGTTGCGTTTTCCATATGATGTCTAGTTTGTATTGCTTCTAATTATGTTGAATTGCATCTGCGTAGCTTACAACTTATACCTGCAATGATCACTTACCCATAGGACACATTTAACTTGGGACTGTGATGTAGGTTGCATCTTGCATTGTCTTATAGCTTGTACTTCTTCTAGTTTCTTGAAATGGAACTTACGACGAGACACTTTTTACCTGATAGAGTGATACTGGTTGCATGTTCATATGGTGTCTAGCTTTCATTTCTTCTAATTTTGTTGAAATGCCTTCCGCTTACTGTTTTTTCATACATATTCCATCCTCCTATCATACGTGTGAATATGTAATGCTGTCTTTTTTGTATATATTCCATCCTCCTATCCTGCGCTTGCCTTACATCAAAGTAGTGTTCGTCTATATCATGCATCAACCAGTTATGCAGAGCTAATTTTATTCATCTTCTTGTGGTTTTGACTTCATAAGGCAATATCAGAAAATAGGAAGGAAAAGAGTAGGTTAGGGGATGTTGGTGGTCCTCCGCACCAACGCAAACAGAGACTCTCTAGATTTTCCACTACTACTGCTAATGAAGTTGAAGTCCAAGCCTACATGATGAGTTCATCTCCCTTACTCCACCATCGCAGGTGCTTGCTCTAAGTTGACAGTGCGATCATTGGTTTCATGTTGCATATGTTGTCTAGTCTGTATTTCTTCTATTTTGATTAAATTGCACCTGCCGAGTTTATATGTTATACATGTGCATATGACATGGATTTTTGTGTCTAGAATACACTGCATCTATCTATCATACCATGTTCTTACATCAAAGTATTGTCGTTGTGTATCCCGCATCAGTCACTCATGATTGGACACTTTTAACATGGCAGTTTGATAGTGGTTGCATCTTGCATTGATTTCTATGTTGTACTGCTTCTAATTTTTCGAATTGCCACTTATGACAAGACACTTTTAACTTGGCAGAGTAATATTGGTTGCATCTTTCATATGGTGTCTAGCTTGCATTACTTCTATTTTCTTGAAAATCCTTCTACTTGGTTTACACATCGTAGCTATGAATATGTCATGCCGTCCTGTTTTTCTTACATATTCCATCCTCATACGGTTGTCTTACATAAAAGTATTGCTTGTCTGTATCATGCATCAATGAGTTCTGAAGAGCGAGTTTATTCTTTTGTGTTGTGGATACGGCTTGACATGGCAAAGTCAAAAAAGAGCAAGGAAAATAATATAGTAGGGAGTGGTGTTACTCGCCGGGTGAAACGGAAAAGGATCTGCCGTCAAGATTCTGCTGGTACTTATAGTGCAGTAGAAGGTCCAAGGCCACCGGCTAAATCTACAAACACGATATCACCTGCTCCACCAGCTGCAACATCCGCTTCAACTGTACCAGCATCTCAACTAGTTACTCGTTCGTTTGCTCCGGAATTGGCTAGTTCCCAAGCTGCCTTCACACCTAACACTACTTCTGAAGCACTGCCGACACAATAGGACTTGGCAAGATCAGATGAACCTCATGAGCATCAAACACCAAGACAGTACCAGACCGAGTCAAGTTGCAGTTGCATGCTCCTTTATATGTACTCTCACAGTTTGATGTACACTAACACTTTCCATATTCGTTGTTGAACTAGCACCACGGCGCAAGCGGAAACAGACATCAGGGATAATGCTTGACAGATTAAAAAATCTAAAGGAGGAAGAATGGAGATCCATTTTGAGGCAGGTTTAAAAATGCCACGTGATGCTACAGAGTCAGCCAAGTTACTATCAGAGGCAGCCGTTGCCGTTAGGTGTCATGCACGTATCCTCCCAACATGGATCCAGTACAGCAATGAGAAAGACAATATCCAGTTTAACACCTTCCTTGACCATTTATCCGTAAGTAATGTTATTCATCACAATTAGTAATATTTTCTTGCTCTGTCCCATACTTTCTAGCTTCCTCCTAATAAGACTCACATTCTTTTTTCAACAGATGAGGTTCAAGTTGGATCCGAAAGATGATGCAACTAAACAAGCATGCACTAATGTTTTTTAGTCTGCTCTGCGACAGTATCGGTACCACCTTAGACAATCTCACCTTGAAGGCAAGGCTAACAATGAAATCACCCAAACATCTCCAGTGGAATATATTACAGATGAAGACTGGACAGCCCTCGTTAAACACTGGTCTGATCCAAAGTATCAGGTAGGCTATATTAATTGATCATACCACATATTGAACTTGTATTTATGTATGTGTCGTACAAGTGTATCTTCTTCTAGGCTAACTATTTGAAGAACAAAACCAACTGTTCTAAAGTGAAATTCCAACAGACAACAGGATCTCGTAGCTATATTGCACGCTGCGAGGCTCTTGTAAATAGCTGCTACTTCCTTCTTTTTCCTGTGCCATGTTATCGTATCTATATTGACTTGTTCCAAATACAGAGGAAAGCCCGTGCGGACCAAAAAGAACCCGAACCGAATGCAGTGCAAATCTTCAAGGATTGCCACAACAGCAAGATGAAGGGCATGAGCACACTAGTTCAAGCCGTTGTTGTAAGTCCTTACTCCTCCTGCCTTTGAACTGATTGGTACTGTGATGTGTTCATTTAACTACTTGGTTTGTAGCCAATGTCAGTTACTCTGTTCACTTTTATGCACAGTTGTCTTAACGTATCATTTCACCTTACATGGTTTAAAAGAGATGAAGGATATTCTTTTGGTCTTGATCTATAATCTAGTTGTTATGTTCACGTGCGCACACAATGATAAAATAGCTTGTTTGTTTTATATCTGTTTTCCCATGATATGAATGGTGTCATACTATGTTCATCCTACTTTAAACCATGTCTTTTTATCCTTAGATGTCAACAAATGTGAGGAAATAGACAATACAGTAGGCATCCTACATGGAGATATGTTCCGAAAGTGATTTTATTATGTGGTTGGCACTACAATACATGCTAATGTATTACAGTAGTTCACCAAAATAAGTTATGTATAAACGTGTAACCTACTTTGTTTGTTTTTGTCTTATTAGTAACTTACAGGTACACTAATCTACAAGTTCAAACTTTTAGGAAGCTATGGAACAAATGATTGAACAGCTACAACCACCTGAAGGTGACGAGGCTACCACTGGCACAATGTCACCTCTTGCTGCAGTGCGTCAGTATCTCTCCACTAACAGTGCAAAAAGCTCCTTCCTGCATAATTCTGGGTTGGTTGTCATGGTAACCTCGTCCAAATCGCCTACTGAACAAAATCTTCCTGCTAGACAGAGTGGTATATCTGTTCTCCAGACACAAGTCTAATCCCTAATGGATGTCGTTTTGGAAACAAGAATAGTGGTTGACAAATGTCGTCAAGATATGAATGGTTTTGAAACCAGACTATCAGACATTCGCTTCGTTGTTCAAGAGCAATGGCGGAAAAAATGTGAAGATCGTGCTGCTCCATCAGATTCTACAGCCTAAAACATTGGCACTCAGGTCAAATGATCTGTGCTTCTATACATTTGATGGTGCTTTTATCTGCAAGGACTGTAAACTTTATGCCAACAGGCCTTTTGTTGTATGGTTTGAATTTAGGGATAATTAATTTGGTGCCCTTAATTGTGTCCCACTCGACAGGTTTACCCCTAGTTTCCAAAAACACTTGTTCCTACCCAAACCACTTTGCTCCGCTTATGCTTTTTCCCGTTGACCGTTTGACCATCACTTTGAAAACTTCATAAAAAACTCACACTAACTCAGAAAAATTCAAATAAGATATCAAAATGTTCACAAAAGCATCACCTATATGTGCATGTCATTTGAATTCATGGAAAAAGTGTTGGCCAGTCCTCATCTCAGTTTTAGCTCATATGATCTTAGCATGAACAATAAAATATAAAAAATTCTAAAAAAATTGGTGGCAAATTTGACCAATGTTTTGAGTGCTTGCCAAGTTTCATAAGGGAATGACATTTTTGGAAGTCATGGCAAAAAATGAAATTTTGGAGCATTGATTTTTGTTTTTTTGCCACGATTTCCACAAATGTCATTCCCTTATGAAGCTTGGCAAGCACTCAAAACATTTGTCAAAGTTTGCCACCAATGTTTTTTAGAAATTTTAGAATTGTTTTAGGTTTTACTGTTCATGCTAAGATCATATGAGCTAAAACTGAGATCGGGACTATCCAACACCTTTTTCATGAATGCAAATTACATGCACATATAGGTGATGTTTTTCTTAACATTTTGATATCTTATTTGAATTTTCCTGAGTTAGTATGAATTTTTTATAAAGTTTTCAAAGTGATGGTCAAATGGTTAAAGAGCAAAAGCATAAGAGGAGTAAAGTGGTTTGGGCAGGAACAAGTGTTTTCGAAAACTACGGGTAAACTTGCCGAGTGTGACCCAACTAGGGGCATAAAATCAATTATCCCTTGAATTTATTTTGTTGTGATACAACATTTATGATGCTGCCAAAGGTTGCAGTTATTACGACGCTATTCTTGTATAGTGTAGGTTTATCTTAGTAATGTATTCGGCCGAAAGCTTCGTAGGATCCCAACATGCCAACATTCATCGGGCCCATTCCAATTGGGCTAAAAACGATTATGGGCCGAAATTTGCATGTAGCCCACTAAAAATATCTGGCCCTAAATCAGCATAAGCTTTCATATTTTTCTGGTAGGCCTGTGCCCATAGTGGGCCTTTAACAGACCTAAACATAATTTGGGCCCTCAGTAACAATAGGCTGTTTACACGTGTAAATATCTCGAGCCCATAAAAAACATGAGCCTTTAATGGACCGAAAGTGAGATTGGGCCCTGATTGTGCCAAATAACCCACTGGTCTTAGCAGGCCGAAATGGTGGCCCATTTATGACGCGAATCTTTGACATGCCGAAATTCGGACGGGCCGTAAATGCACCGACCTAATTCACAGGCCTTTAACAGGCCGGAAGTTTGGTCGGGCTAGATTATCGTCATTTATGGGCCAGAGGTGACCATGGGCCGCGATGATGACAAGTTTAGGACAGGCCGTTAACGGGCCGATTTGATACTAGCTGTACGGGCCTTAATAGAGAATGTTGGGCCTTTAGCAGGGCCGGCCCATTATAGTATGCAAAATCTTGTGGGCCTTTAGCTGGGCGGGCCCATTGTGGTTCGCTAAATCTTGTGGGCCTTTAGCTGGGCCGGCCCATAATGGTCTGCAAAATCTTGTGGGCCTTTAGCTGGGCCGGCCCATTATGGTCCGCTAAATCTTATGGGTCTTTATTTGGGCCGGCCCATTTAAACTTTATGGGCCACTTTTGGGCCCGTCTACGTGTCAACATATCATAGGCCCATCTCGACCGTTGGATGAGTGACACCTGTGCCAACGCGGAGCTGACGCGTGGTTCCGCCGGCCAATGAGAATTTTACACGTGGAAAATCGGCATTGGTCATGGCTGTTAGCGGGTTATCGGATCCAAAACCAAACCCGATAGCTTAACGGTGTTCCGTTATGATGGATGCCATGTGTCGGTCACCCTTGACGAAAGCACTTCTCTGACCCGTGATTTATCGTCATGGAAGTGGACACTTCCATGATGATAATTTTGGTAATGTCATGGAACACTTCTACGACAACACATGTATGACTATCTTGATTCTGTCATAAAATCGTCATGGGTGTACATGCATGACAAAAAAACGCGACCTACTATGACACGTATCATCACGGAAGTGTATTTTTTTGTAGTGGGATTAGCTAGCAGTTTCTCTATCATACCCGAAGGAATTTCAAAGTAAACATTTTCAGTAGGTTAAGTAGATTGAGGAGCAATTCTTTGCTCTACTGGTCGGGGTGAAGATACCCCGAAGAATCCCCTCAAAGGATTATGTTCCATAGTAACAAGTGACAGTAAATTTCAGCACACTATATAAATTTTCCATTACCAAGTTCCACTTACCAAAGGCGCTTCACTCCCTGGCAATAGTGCCAAAAAAGAGTCTTGATGACCCACAGTGTAGGGGATCTATCGTAGTCCTTTTGATAAGTTAGAGTGTCGAACCCAACGAGGAGCAGAAGGAAATGACAAGCGTTTTTCAGTAAGGTATTCTCTACAAGCACTAAAATTATTGGTAACAGATAGTTTTGTGATAAGGTAATTCGTAACGGGTAACAAGTAACAAAAGTAAATAAGGTGCAGCAAGGTGGCCCAATCCTTTTTGTATCAAAGGACAAGCCTGGACAAATTCTTATATAGAGAAAAGCGCTCCCGAGGACACATGGGAATTATCATCAGGCTAGTTTTCATCACGCTCATATGATTCGCGTTCGTTACTTTGATAATTTGATATGTGGGTGGACCAGTGCTTGGGTACTGCCCTTTCTTGGACAAGCATCCCACTTATGATTAACCCCTATTACAAGCATCCGCAACTACAAAAGAAGTATTAAGGTAAACCTAACCATAGCATGAAACATATGGATCCAAATCAGCCCCTTACGAAGCAACACATAAACTAGGGTTTAAGATTCTGTCACTCTAGCAACCCATCATCTACTTATTACTTCCCAATGCCTTCCTCTAGGCCCAAACAATGGTGAAGTGTCATGTAGTCGACGTTCACATAACACCACTAGAGGAGAGACAACATACATCTCATCAAAATATCGAACGAATACCAAATTCACATGACTACTTATAGCAAGACTTCCCCCATGTCCTCAGGAACACAGGTAACTACTCACAAATCATATTCATGTTCAAAATCAGAGGGGTATTAATATGCATATAGGATCTGAACATATGATCTTCCACCGAATAAACCAACTAGCATCAACTACAAGGAGTAATCAACACTACTAGTGACTCACAGGTACCAATCTGAGTTTTTGGGACAAAGATTGGATACAAGAGATGAACTAGGGTTTGAGAGGAGATGGTGCTGGTGAAGATTTTGATGGAGATTAACCCCCTCCCGCTGAGAGGATCGATGGTGATGACGATGGTGATGATTTCCCCCTCTCGGATGGAAGTTTCCCCGACAGAACAGCTCCGCCACAGCCCTAGATTGGTTCCGCCAAGGTTCCGCCTCGTGGCGGCGGTGTTTCTTCCCGAAAGCTTGCTTATGATTTTCTTTTCAGGGTAAAAGACTTCATATAGCAGAAGATGGTCAGCGGAGGCCTACCAGGGGGGCCATGAGGCAGGGGCCGCGCCTAGAGGGGTAGGTTGCGCCTCCCACCGTCGTGGCCAGGGTGTGGGCCCCCTTTGGTACTTTCTTTGCCTAGTATTTTTTATTAGTTCCAAAAATAACTTTCGTGGAGTTTTAGGACTTTTGGAGTTGTGCAGAATAGGTCTCTAATATTTGCTCCTTTTCCAGCCCAGAATTCCAGCTGCCGGCATTCTCCCTCTTCATGTAATCCTTGTGAAATAAGATAGAATAGGCATAAGTATTGTGACATAATGTGAAATAACAACCCATAATGCAATAAATATCTATATAAAAGCATGATGCAAAATGGACGTATCAGACGCCGTCCAAGCCCCCGGGCATGACCAACGCCGACTGGAAGGCGGATGTGCAGCGCCAGGAGGCCGTCACCACTGATAGGCGCAACAGGGCCAAGAAGGCCAGGGAGAGGGCAGTGCACGCGGCGGCCGCGGCCGCGGCGAAGCAAGTGGAGCGCGCGGGCGAACAAGCCGAGGTGGCTCGTGCGGCGATGATGAATCGACCTGGTGGGCAGGGCCCGCACACGGCCTGGAGCCAGCAAAGCGTCGGCTCTCCGCCCGGGTTCTCTTCGTCGCCACACCCATGGAGCACGTCGTCACCAGGCTATGCCGATGGCGACGTCCACGGTGGTTTCAACCCTAACATCACCTTTCCCCATGGGCGCCCGGTCCAGCGCATGCCATCGCCCGCGTTCTCCAGCATGCAGTACCCTCCGTACACGTACTTGCCACCAGACTACGCAGCTTCACTGACGCCACCTCTCCGCCGCAGCCTCTACTCGCAAGCCTCCTCCACGTCGCATCTTGGCGACGCCGACGCAATGGAGGCCAAGTCGGCTGCCGCCACCGCTTCCCTCGGGTTCACTACCCAAGACGGAATGATTGATCTTGGCGACATGGATGCCGAGCTCGACTATGACGAGGAAGAGCCGAAGGAGGAGGAGGAGGAGGAAGAGGAGGAGCCAGCACCGACGAGGAAAGGCAAGAAGAAGAAGAAGAAGAAAGGGGCGGCCAAGACCAGCGAGCCGCTCAAAGGATCGAGAAGAGGTGTCTAGAGGGGGGGGGGGTGATTAGACACTAAGTGAGAAAAGTTGCATTTTTAATTTCTTTAAGTTGAAGTAGAGTTTTGGCACAAGTTTAACATTCACAATACATATCAAGCAAGCCTGCAAAGAGTATATGAGCAACGGAAAGTAAAGCATGCAAATTGCAAGAATGTAAAGGGATGGGATTGGAGTGTGCAAACGCAATTTGGAGACACGGAGATTTCTGAGACGTGGTTCCGATAGGTGGTGCTATCGTAGATCCACGTTGATGGAGACTCCAACCCACGAAGGGTAACGGCTGCGCGAGTCCATGGAGGGCTCCACCCATGAAGGGTCCATGAAGAAGCAACCTTGTCTATCCCACCATGGCCGTCGCCCATGAAGACTTGCCTCACTAGGGTAGATCTTCACAAAGTAGGCGATCTCCTTGCCCTTACAAACTCCTTGGTTCAACTCCACAATCTTGTCGGAGGCTCCCAAGTGACACCTAGCCAATCTAGGAGACACCACTCTCCAAGAAGTAACAAATGGTGTGTTGTTGATGAACTCCTTGCTCTTGTGCTTCAAATGATAGTCTCCCCAACACTCAACTCTCTCTCATAGGATTTGGATTTGGTGGAAAGATGATTTGAGTGGAAAGAAACTTGGGGAAGGCTAGAGATCAAGATCCATATGGTAGGAATGGAATATCTTGACCTCAACACAAGTGTAGGTGGTTCTCTCTCAGAAAATGTATGTTGGAAGTGTAGGAATGTTCTGATGGCTCTCTCCATGAATGAAGAGTTGGTGGAGGGGTATATATAGCCTCCACACAAAATCTAACCGTTACACACGACTTACCAATCTCGGTGGGACCGAATCATGAAACTCGGTCGGACCGACATAATGTGACCATTAGGATTTTCCGTGGGACCGACATGTCATCTCGGTGGGACCGATGCGGTTAGGGTTAGGGCATAACGTAATCTCGGTGAGACCGATTACACAAACTCGGTGAGACCGATTTTGGTAATAAGCTAACCAGAGAGTTGGTCACGCAAACTCGGTGGGACCGATTCGCTCATGTTGGTTGGACTGAAACATTACGAAAGGGAACAGAGAGTTTGCATGGTAATCTCGGTAGGACCGATTACACAACCTCGGTGAGACCGATTTTGGTAATAGACATACAAAGAGAGATTACAATCCCATCTCGGTGAGACCGAGATCCCTATCGGTGAGACCGAAAAGACTAGGGTTTGAGGTAGTGGCTATGTCAACAGAACTCGGTGGCGCCGGATAGAAAGAATCGGTGGGGCCGAGTTTGACCTTTGGTTTGGGAGATATGTGGATGTGAGAAAGTGGTTGAGGGCTTTGGAGCATATCACTAAGCACTTAGAGCAAGCAAGCCATTAAGCAACACCTCATCCCCTCTTAATAGTATTGGCTTTCCTATGGACTCAATGTGATCTTGGATCACTAAAAGTAAAAAGTACAGTCATGTGCTTTGAGCTTAAGCCAATCCTTTGTCCTTAGCAACTAGAAGGGGTTCCACATCCTCAAGTCCATGCCACTCCATTGTTGAACTTATCTGAAACATACTAGGTAAAAGTATTAGTCCAACAAGAGATATGTTGACATAAATTACCAAAATCACCCAGGTAGCACTTGTGCTTTCAGCCGCGCATCAAGTGGGCGAACAAGGAAGATGAGTGCCTCGTCGAAGCATGGAAAGTCGTCAGCCTCGACCCGATCAGCGGCACGCCGCCGCCCAGCCCGACTGATGATGTCTCTGCGATGCCCAGCAGCACAGAAGCAGCGCCGACTAGTCCAGAAGCCGTGCCGACTCCTCCCAGCCCGCGCACACCAACGATGACACCGGAGGTCGAGCTCGACGTTTGATACATTCCTTTCGCGTCCTTCCTTTTTTTTGGGCCGAACTAAAGCCTATCCTTTCATTTGATCGTCGAACTGTGGCACTGAATCGCCAAACTATTGCGATGATTGTCAGATTATGGCTTTTTTGGAGCGAGAACGATCGAGTTTGAATATGGGGCGCGTGTCTGGCGCCTTGGGGGACGACACATGGGGGCGTGGCTGGGGCCTTAGTCGCCCCCAGGGTCTAAAAATCACCGGGTGGACGCCCAAAAATGCGCCGGCCTATGCGCTGGGGGGGGGGGGCGAACGAGTGGAGATGCTCTTATTGCATCTCCGGCCGTTCGACCCGCAAGACGCCAAAAATGAGCCGCCTGGGGCTGAACCGGCGCCTGCTTGACGCATGGGGGCAACTGCATTCCCAGTCTACGCCCCCTGGCCGCCGCCAAAACCGTGTGAATTCGGTTATATTTCATACAAATTTGTACAAACTCGGCAATCTGGCATAAACTCGGTGATACTTCATTGAATTTTGTACAAAAACAAATGAACATGCAAACTACGCCTACAACTACTCCAACTACGCCTATCCCTGCTACGCCGCGGCCACCACCCACCATCTATATGCCGAGAAGCCTGTAGAAATGGGTGTAGTCACCATCGTTCTCACTGTCGTCGCGCACCGCACCGGAGCCGCCGCCGTCCCTACTGCACCATTGGCTGATACGTCTCCAACGTATCTATAATTTTTGATTGTTCCATGCTATTATATTACCCGTTTTGGATGTTTATGGGCTTTACTTTACACTTTTATATCATTTTTGGGACTAACCTACTAACCAGAGGCCCAGCCCGAATTGCTATTTTTTTGCCTATTTAAGTGTTTCAAAGAAAATTAATATCAAACGGAGTCCAAACGGAATGAAACCTTCGGGAGCGATCTTTTTGGAACAAACGCAATCCAGGAGATTTGGAGTGGACATCAAGAAGCAGCCGAGGCGGCCACGAGGCAGGAGGGCGCGCCCCCACCCTCGTGGGCCCCTCATGGCTCCACCGACCTACTTCTTCCTCCTATATATATATCCACGCACCCCGAAAACATCCAGGAGCACCACAAAAAACTATTTCCATCGCCGCAACCTTTTGTATCCGCGAGATCCCATCTTGGAGCCTTCGCTGGTGCTCCGCCGGAGGGGGAATCGACCATGGAGGTTCTCTACATCATCTCCAAGGCCTCTCCGATGAGTTGTGAGTAGTTTACCACAGACCTTCGGGTCCATAGTTATTAGCTAGATGGCTTCTTCTCTCTCTTTGAATCTCAATACAAAGTTCTCCTCGATCTTCTTGGAGATCTATTTGATGTAACTCTTTTTGCGGTGTGTTTGTCGAGATCCGATGAATTGTGGGTTTATGATCAAGTTTATCTATGAGAAATATTTGAATCTCTCTGAATTCTTTTATGTATGATTGGTTATCTTTGCAAGTCTCTTTGAATTATCAGTTTGGTTTGGCCTACTAGATTGATCTTTCTTGCAATGGGAGAAGTGCTTAGCTTTGGGTTCAATCATGCGGTGTCCTTTCCTAGTGATAGCAGGGGCAACAAGGCACATATTGTATTGTTACCATCGAGGATAAAAAGATGGGGTTTATATCATATTGCACGAGTTTATCCCTCTACATCATGTCATCTTTCTTAATGCGTTACTCTGTTCTTCATGAACTTAATACTCTAGATGCAGGCCGGAGTCGGTCGATGTGTGGAGTAATAGTAGTAGATGTAGAATCGTTTTGATCTACTTGTCACGGACGTGATGCCTATATACATGATCATGCATAGATATTCTCATAACTATGCACTTTTCTATCAATTGCTCGACAGTAATTTGCTCACCCACCGTAATACTTATGCTATCTTGAGAGAAGCCACTAGTGAAACCTATGGCCCCTAGGTCTATCTTTTATCATATAAGTTTTCCATCTACTTTTATTTGAATCTTTACTTTCCAATCTATATCATAAAAATACCAAAAATATTTATCTTATCTTATTATCTCTATCAGATCTCACTTTAGCAAGTTACCGTGAAGGGATTGACAACCCCTTTATCGCGTTGGTTGCGAGGTTCTTGTTTGTTTGTGTAGGTACGAGGGACTTCTGTGGAGCCTCCTACTGGATTGATACCTTGGTTCTCAAAAACTGAGGGAAATACTTACGCTACTTTGCTGCATCACCCTTTCCTCTTCAAGGGAAAACCAACGCAGTGCTCAAGAGGTAGCAAGAAGGATTTTTGGCGCTGTTGCCGGGGAGGTCTTCGCTCAAGTCAAGACATACCAAGTACCCATCACAAACTCATCTCCCTCGCATTACATTATTTCCCATTTGCCTCTCGTTTTCCTCTCCCCTACTTCACCCTTGCCGTTTTATTCACCCTCTCTTTTTCCTTCGCCTCTTTTTCGCTTGCTTCTTGTATGCCTGTTTGCACTTATGGCTTTGCTTAAGAACGCTGACCTTTATCTTAGAAGGTTGGAAGAGATTGAATTAAACATTAGAAGCTTTATGACTTTACAATTTGAGCATAATAATTTCTTTAGAAAAGAGCTTAAAGAACAAAAAGCTTTATGGAGTACATGAATAAAGAGCTTGATGATATGTCTAAAGAATTTTATGGTTTGAATTCTCAGATTGCTCGTCTTGAAAAATCTTTAGCCCAAATTTCTGATAAGCAAGCCACCTTAGTTAATAAGATGGCTGCCAAACCAGAAGGGTTAGGGGAAAATAATGATGAAGATCTAAAAGTTATTGATGTGTCCCCTATTAAATCTTTGTTTTGCAATATGAATCTTGATAATGATGGGACTGGAGATGAGTCAACTTTAGTTAAAGGGCGTCCCAATGATTCGGAGTTTTTAGATCTTGATGCTAAATTTGGTAAAAGTGGGATTGGAGAGGTCAAAACTTTACATAGCAATGAACCCACTATTTTGGATTTCAAGGAATTTAATTATGATAATTGTTCTTTAATAGATTGTATTTCCTTGTTGCAATCTGTGTTGAATTCTCCTCATGCTTATAATCAAAATAAAGCTTTTACCAAACATATCGTTGATGCTTTGATGCAATCTTATGAGGAAAAACTTGAATTGGAAGTTTCTATCCCTAGAAAACTTTATGATGAGTGGGAACCTACTATTAAAATTAAAATTAAAGATAATGAATGCTATGCTTTGTGTGATTTGGGTGCTAGTGTTTCCATGATTCCAAAAACTTTATGTGATGTGCTAGGTTTCCGTGATTTTGATGATTGCTCTCTAAACTTGTACCTTGCGGATTCCACTATCAAAAAACCTATGGGAAGGATTAATGATGTTCTTATTGTTGCAAATAGGAATTATGTGCCCATAGATTTCATTGTTCTTGATATAGATTGCAATCTTTCATGTCCTATTATTCTTGGTAGACCTTTCCTTAGAACGATTGGTGCAATTATTGATATGAAGGAAGGAAATATTAGATTCCAATTTACATTAAGGAAAGGTATGGAACACTTTCCTAGGAAGAAAGTCAAATTACCTTATGAATCTATTATGCGAGCCACTTATGTATTGAATGCCAAAGATGGCAACACTTAGATATATTCTCGCTTTTATGCCTAGCTAGGGGCGTTAAATGATAGCGCTTGTTGGGAGGCAACCCAATTTTATTTTTGTTTCTTGCTCTTTGCTTCTGTTTAGTAATAAATAATTCATCTAGATTCTGTTTAGATGTGGTTTTATGTTTTAATTAGTGTTTGTGCCAAGTAGAACATATAGGATCATCTTGGGTGATAGTTAATTTGATTCTGCTGAAAAACAGAAACTTTTGCATGCACTAGAATAATTTTAATAAATCACAGAAACGTGCTTTTGAGTTGATTCTTTTTTCAGTAGATCAATAGACAAATTTCCTAGGACTTCCTATTTTGGTAGGATTTTTAGAGTTCCAGAAGTATTTGGAAGTTACAGATTGCTACAGACTTTTCTGTTTTTCGTGTGTTGTTTCCTTATTTTGATGCATCTATGGCTAGTATCGGGGGGTATGAACCATAGATAAGTTGGAATACAGTAGGTTTAACACCAATATAACTAAAGAATGAGTTCATTACAGTACCTTATGTGGTGGTTTTTCTTTCTTGCACTAACGGAGCTCATGAGATTTCTTGTTGAGTTTTGTGTTGTGAAGTTTTCAAGTTTTGGGTAAAGATTTGATGGACTATGGAATAAGGAGTGGCAAGAGCCTAAGCTTTGGGATGCGCATGGCACCCCAAGATAATCCAAGGACAACCAAAAGCCTAAGTTTGAGGATGCCCCAGAAGGCATCCCCTTTTTCGTCTTCGTTTATCGGTAACTTTACTTGTAGCTATATTTTTATTCACCACATGACATGTGTTTTGCTTGGAGCATCTTGTATGATATGAGTATTTTCTTTTTAGTTTACCACAATCATCCTTGCTGTACACACCTTTTGGGAGAGACACACATGATTTGGAATTCATTAGAATACTCTATGTGCTTCACTTATATCTCTTGAGCTAGATAGTCTTTGCTCTAGTGCTTCACTTATACTTTTTAGAGCACGACGGTGGCTTGATTTTGTAATTGTTGATCTCTCATGCTTCACTTATATTATTTTGAGAGTCTTTTAGAACAACATGGTATTTTCTATGGTTATAAAATTGGTCCTAATATGATGGGCATCCAAGTTGGGTATAATAAAAACTATCATAGGAAGTGAACTGGATGCTATGATCAATTTGATGCTTGATAATTGTTTTGAGATATAGAGGTGGTGATATTAGAGTCATGCTAGTTGGGTAATTGTGAATTTAAATAATACTTGTGTTGAAGTTGGCAAGTCCCATAGCATGCACGTATGGTAAAAGTTGTGTAACAAATTTATTGCATGGAGTGCTCTTTTGAGTGCCTTCCTTATGTGTGGAGGTCAGGGGCGCGCGATGGTTAACTCCTACCAACCTCCCCCCTAGGAGCATGCGTAGTAGTACTTTGCTTCGAGGGATAATAAAACTTTTGCAACAAGTATACGAGTTCTTCATGACTAATGTGATTCCATGGATTATACGCACTCTTACCTTTCCATCATTGCTAGCCTCTTCGGTACCGTGCATTGCCCTTTCTCACCTTGAGAGTTGGTGCAAACCTCGCCGGTGCATCCAAACCCCGTGATACGATACGCTCTATCACACATAAACCTCCTTATATCTTCCTCAAAACAGCCACCATACCTACCTATTATGGCATTTCCATAGCCATTCCGAGATATATTGCCATGCAACTTTCCACCGTTCCGTTTTTCATGACACGCATCATCATTTTCATATTGCCTTGCATGATCATGTAGTCGACATCGTATTTGTGGCAAAGCCACCATGCATAATTTTTCATACATGTCACTCTTGATTCATTGCCCATCCCGGTACACCGTCGGAGGCATTCATATAGAGTCATATCTTGTTCTAGTTTCGAGTTGTAATTCATGAGTTGTAAATAAATAGAAGTGTGATGATCATCATTATTAGAGCATTGTCCCTTATAAAAAAGAAAGGCCAAAAAGAAAAAAAAAGAAAGGCCAAAGAAAAAAAAGAAAGGCCAAATAAAAAAAAGGCCAAAAATAAAAAAGGTGGGACAATGTTACTATCCTTTTCCACACTTGTGCTTTAAAGTAGCACCATGTTTTTCATATAGAGAGTCTCTTATGTTGTCACTTTCATATACTAGTGGGAATTTTTCAGTATAGAACTTGGCTTGTATATTCCAATGATGGGCTTCCTCAAAATGCCCTAGGTCTTCGTGAGCAAGCAAGTTGGATGCACACCCACTTAGTTTCTTTTGTTGAGCTTTCATACATTTATAGCTCTAGTGCATCCGTTGCATGGCAATCCCTACTCCTCATGTTGACATCAAATGGGCATCTCTATAGCCCGTTGATTAGCCTGATAAATGTGAGAATTTCTCCCTTTTTGTCTTCTCCACACAATCTCCACCATCATATTCTATTCCACCCATAGTGCTATATCCATGGCTCACGCTCCTGTATTGCGTGAGAGTTGAAAAAGCTGAAGCGCGTTAAAAAGTATGAACCAATTGCTTGGCTGAAACCGGGGTTGTGCATGATGGGAGTATTTTGTGTGATGAAAATTAAGCATAGCCTAACTATATGACTTTGTAGGGATGAACTTTCTTTAGCCATGTTATTTTGAGAAGACATGATTGCTTAGTTAGTATGCTTGAAGTACTACTATTTCTTATGTCAATATGAACTTTTATTTTGAATCATTTGGATATGAACATTCATGCCACAATAAAGAAAATTACATTGAGAATTATGCTAGGTAGCATTCCACATCAAATATTCTGTTTTTATCATTTACCTACTCGAGGACGAGCAGGAATTAAGCTTGGGGATGCTTGATACTTCTCCAACGTATCTATAATTTTTGATTGTTCCATGCTATTATATTACCCGTTTTGGATGTTTATGGGCTTTACTTTACACTTTTATATCATTTTGGGACTAACCTACTAACCAGAGGCCCAACCCGAATTGCTGTTTTTTTGCCTATTTCAGTGTTTCGAAGAAAAGGAATATCAAACGGGGTCCAAACAGAATGAAACCTTCGGGAGCGATCTTTTTGGAACAAACGCAATCCGGGAGACTTGGAGTGGACGTCAAGAAGCAGCCGAGGCGGACACGAGGCAGGAGGGCGCGCCCCCACCCTTGTGGGCCCCTCGTGGCTCTACCGACCTACTTCTTCCTCCTATGTATATCCACGCACCCCGAAAACATCCAGGAGCACCACGAAAAACTATTTCCACCGCTGCAACCTTCTGTATCCACGAGATCCCATCTTGGAGCCTTCGCCGGCACTCCGCTGGAGGGCGAATCGACCATGGAGGGCCTCTACATCATCTCCAAGGCCTCTCCGATGAGTTGTGAGTAGTTTACCACAGACCTTCGGGTCCATAGTTATTAGCTAGATGGCTTCTTCTCTCTCTTTGAATCTCAATACAAAGTTCTCCTCGATCTTCTTGGAGATCTATTCGATGTAACTCTTTTTGCGGTGTGTTTGTTGAGATCCGAGGAATTGTGGGTTTATGATCAAGTTTATGTTGGAAATATGCCCTAGAGGCAATAATAAATTAGTTATTATTATTATATTTCCTTGTTCATGATAATCATTTATTATCCATGCTATAATTGTATTGATAGGAAACTCAGATACATGTGTGGGTACATAGACAACACCATGTCCCTAGTAAGCCTCTAGTTGACTAGCTCGTTGATCAATAGATGGTTACAGTTTCCTAACCATGGACATTGGATGTCGTTGATAACGGGATCACATCATTAGGAGAATGATGTGATGGACAAGACCCAATCCTAAGCCTAGCACAAAGATCGTGTAGTTCATATGCTAAAGCTTTTCTAATGTCAAGTATCATTTCCTTAGACCATGAGATTATGCAACTCCCGGATACCATAGGAATGCTTTGGGTGTACCAAACGTCACAACGTAACTGGGTGGCTATAAAGGTACACTACGGGTATCTCCAAAAGTGTCTGTTGGGTTGGCACGAATCGAGACTGGGATTTGTCACTCCGTGTGACAGAGAGGTATCTCTGGGCCCACTCGGTAGGACATCATCATAATGTGCACAATGTGACCAAGGGGTTGATCACGGGATGATGTGTTACGGAACGAGTAAAGAGACTTGCCGGTAACGAGATTGAACAAGGTATCGGGATACCGACAATCGAATCTCGGGCAAGTACTATACCGCTAGACAAAGGGAATTGAATACGGGATTGATCGAATCCTCGACATCGTGGTTCATCTGATGAGATCATCGTGGAACATGTGGGAGCCAACATGGGTATCCAGATCCCGCTGTTGGTTATTGGCCGGAGAGTTGTCTCGGTCATGTCTACGTGTCTCCCAAACCCGTAGGGTCTACACACTTAAGGTTGAATGACGTTAGGGTTATAGGGAATAGATGTACGTGGTTACCGAATGTTGTTCGGAGTCCCGGATGAGATCCCGGACGTCACAAGGAGTTCCGGAATGGTCCGGAGGTAAAGATTTATATATAGTAAGTCATCATACGGTCACCGAAATAATTCGGGGGGTTACCGGTATTGTATCGGGACCACCGAAGGGGTTCCGGGTTTCCACCGGGAGGGTCCACCTGCCCCGGAGGGACCTGTGGGCTGTTTGTGGAGAGGGACCAGCCCCTTAGTGGGCTGGGCGCCTTCCCCCCTAGGGCCCATGCGCCTAGGGTTTGGGGGAACCCTAAAAGGGGGCGCCCCCTTGCCTTGGGGGGCAAGGAAACCCCCTCTGGCCGCCGCCCCCTCCTCAGATTGGATCTGAGGGGGGCGGCCCCCCTCTCCCTTGCCCCTATATATATGTGGGGGGTGGGAGGGCAGCCACACCCCAAGTTCTGGCGCAGCCCTCCCCCTCTCCCAAGTCCCCCTCCTCTCCCATGATGCTTGGCAAAGCCCTGCAGGATTGCCACGCTCCTCCACCACCACCACGCCGTGGTGCTGCTGCTGGATTGAGTCTTCCCCAACCTCTCCCTCTCTCCTTGCTGGATCAAGGCATGGGAGACGTCACCGGGCTGCATGTGTGTTGAATACGGAGGTGCTATCCGTTCGGCACTAGGATCATCGGTGATTTGGATCACGGCGAGTACGACTCCATCAACCCCATTCACTTGAACGCTTCCGCTTAGCGATCTACAAGGGTATGTAGACGCACTCTCCTTCCCCTCGTTGCTAGATTACTCCATAGATTGATCTTGGTGATGCGTAGAATTTTTTTGATTTCTGCTACGTTCCCCAATAGTTTATCTATGAGAAATATTTGAATCTCCTCTGAATTCTTTTATGTATGATTGTTTATCTTTGCATGTCTCTTCGAATTATCAATTTGGTTTGGCCTACTAGATTGATCTTTCTTGCAATGGGAGAAGTGCTTAGCTTTGGGTTCAATCTTGCGGTGTCCTTTCCCACTGATAGTAGGGGTAGCAAGGCACATATTGTATTGTTGCCATCGAGGATAAAAAGATGGGTTTATATCATATTGTATGAGTTTATCCCTCTACATCATGTCATGTTTCTTAATGCATTACTCTGTTCTTCATGAACTTAATACTCTAGATGCAGGCAGGAGTCGGTCGATGTGTGGAGTAATAGTAGTAGATGCAGAATCGTTTCGATCTACTTGTCATGGACGTGATGCCTATATACATGATCATGCCTAGATATTCTCATAACTATGCACTTTTGTATAAAGTGCTCGATAGTAATTTGTTCACCCACTATAATACTTATGCTATTTTGAGAGAAGCCACTAGTGAAACCTATGGCCCCCAGGTCTATCTTTTATCATGTAAGTTTTCCATCTACTTTTATTTGCATCTTTACTTTTCAATATATATCATAAAATACCAAAAATATTTATCTTATCTTATTATCTCCATCAGATCTCACTTTCGCAAGTTACCGTGAAGGGATTGACAACCCCTTTATCGCGTTGGTTGCGAGGTTCTTGTTTGTTTGTGTAGGTACGAGGGACTTTTGTGGAGCCTCCTACTGGATTGATACTGTGGTTCTCAAAAACTGAGGGAAATACTTACGCTACTTTGTTGCATCACTATTTCCTCTTCAAGGGAAAACCAATGCAGTTCTCAAGAGGTAGAACTAGCCAGGGTCGCCGACGCGTGGTGGGGGTTGCACGGGCCGGACTCGTCCTCCTCGTCGCTGTCGAGGACGATGACGCCACCCTCCTCGCGTCCATGGCGCCTGGCCTGGAGCTCTGCGTATGCCCGACGCTGGTGGAGCACCTGCTCACGGATGTAGTCCTCCCTCGCCCACTTGAGGGTGGCCTCGTCGTCGGGGGCCACCATGTCCGCGTGCTCTGGCCTCAGGGGGAGCAGCCCCGGCTCGGGCTTCGGCCGGACCAGGCAGAGGGAGCGCAGGGAGGGGTGTCGGTGTCAAAACCGGTGGATCTCAGGTATGGGGTCCCAAACTATGCGTCTGCTACGTCTTGAGCTTGCGTTGGTTTTCCTTGAAGAGGAAAGGGTGATGCAGCAATAGTAGCGTAAGTATTTCCCTCAGTTTTTGAGAACCAAGGTATCAATCCAGTAGGAGGCTCCTCAAAAGTCCCACGCACCTACTCAAACAAACAAAGAACTCGCAACCAACGCAATAAAGGGGTTGTCAATCCCTTCATGGCCACTTGCGAAAGTGAGATCTGATAGAGATAGTATGATAAGATAAATATATTTTTGGTATTTTATATTATAGATGCAAAAAGTAAAGATGCAAATAAAACTAGATTGAAAGCTTATATGATAAAATATAGACCCGGGGGCCATAGGTTTCACTAGAGGCTTCTCTCAAGATAGCATAAGTATTACGGTGGGTGAACAAATTACTATCGAGCAATTGATAGAAAAGCGAATAATTATGAGATTATCTAGGCATGATCATGTATATAGGCATCACGTCCGCAACAAGTAGATCGACTCCTGCCTGCATCTACTACTATTACTCCACACATCGACTGACTCCTGCCTGCATCTAGAGTATTAAGTTCATAAAGAACAGAGTAACGCATTAAGCAAGATGACATGATGTAGAGGGATAAACTCATGCAATATGATATAAACCCCATCTTTTTATCCTCGATGGCAACAATACAATACGTGCCTTGCAACCCTTTCTATCATTGGGTAAAGACACCGCAAGATTGAACCCGAAGCTAAGCACTTCTCCCATGGCAAGAAAGATCAATCTAGTAGGCCAAACCAAACTGATAATTTGAAGAGACTTGCAAAGATAACTCAATCATACATAAAAGAATTCAGAGGAGATTCAAATATTTCTCATAGATAAACTTGATCAGAAACCCACAATTCATCTGATCTCGACAAACACACCGCAAAAAGAGTTTACATCGAATAGATCTCCACAAGAGAGGGGGAGAACATTGTATTGAGATCAATAAAGAGAGAAGAATCCATCTAGCTCATAACTATGGACCCGAAAGTCTGTGTTAAACTACTCACAACTCATCGGAGGGGCTATGGTGTTGATGTAGAGGCCCTCCATGGTCGATTCCCCCTCCGGCGGAGTGCCGGCGAAGGCTCCAAGATGGGATATCGCGGACACAGAAGGTTACGATGGTGGAAATTGTGTTTCGTTGGCTCCCTGAATGTTTTCGGGGTACGTAGGCTTATATAGGAGGAAGAAGTACGTCGGTGGCTGCCCGAGGGGCCCACAAGACAGGGGGCGCGCCCAGAGGGGGTGAGCGCGCCCTCCTATCTCGTTGCCGCCTCAGCTGCTTCTTGGCTTGCACTCCAAGTCCTCTGGATCATGTTCGTTCCAAAAATCACGCTCCCAAAGGTTTCATTCCGCTTGGACTCCATTTGATATTCCTTTTCTTCGAAATACTGAAATAGGCAAAAAAAATAGCAATACGGGTTGGGCCTCCGGTTAGTAGGTTAGTCCCAAAAATGATATAAATGTGTAAAATAAGGCCCATAATGTTGGAAATATGCCCTAGAGGCAATAATAAATGGATTATTATTATATTTCCTTGTTCATTATAATTGTCTTTTATTCATGCTATAATTGTATTATCCGGAAATCATAATACACGTGTGAATACATAGACCACAACATGTCCCTAGTGAGCCTCTAGTTGACTAGCTCATTGATCAACAGATAGTCATGGTTTCCTTACTATGGACATTGGATGTCATTGATAACGAGATCACATCATTAGGAGAATGATGTGATGGACAAGACCCAATCCTAAGCATAGCACAAGATCGTGTAGTTCGTTTGCTAGAGCTTTTCCAATGTCAAGTATCTTTTCCTTAGACCATGAGATCGTGTAAATCCCGGATACCGTAGGAGTGCTTTGGGTGTACCAAACGTCACAACGTAACTGGGTGACTATAAAGGTATACTACGGGTATCTCCGAGAGTGTCTGTTGGGTTGACACGGATCAAGACTGGGATTCGTCACTCCGTATGACGGAGAGGTATCTCTGGGCCCAATCGGTAATGCATCATCATAATGAGCTCAAAGTGACCAAGTGTCTGGTCACGGGATCATGCATTACGTATGAGTAAAGTGACTTGTCGGTAATGAGATTGAACGAGGTATTATGATACCGATGATCGAATCTCGGGCAAGTAACATACCGATTGACAAAGGGAATTGTATACGGGGTTGCTTGAATCCTCGACATCGTGGTTCATCCGATGAGATCATCGAGGAGCATGTGGGAGCCAACATGGGTATCCAGATCCCGCTGTTGGTTATTGGCCGGAGAGCTGTCTTGGTCATGTCTACGTGTCTCCCGAACCCGTAGGGTCTACTCACTTAAGGTTCGGTGACGCTAGGGTTGTAGAGATATTAGTATGCAGAAAACCGAAAATTGTTCGGAGTCCCGGATGAGATCCCGGACGTCACGAGGAGTTCCGGAATGGTCCGGAGGTAAAGAATTATATATGGGAAGTCGAGTTTTGGCCATCGGGAAAGTTTCGGGGGTCACCGGTATTGTACCGGGACCACCGGAACGGTCCCGGCGGTCCACCGGGTGGGGCCACCTATCCCAGAGGGCAACATGGGCTGAAGTGGGAGGGGAACCAGCCCTTGGTGGGCTGGTGCGCCCCCCCTTGGGCCCCCCTGCACCTAGGGTTGGGAACCCTAGGGGAGGGGGCGCCTCCACTTGCCTTGGGGGGCAAGGCACCCCCTTGGCCGCCGCCCCCCCTAGGAGATCCCATCTCCTAGGTCCGGCGCCCCCCTGGGGACCCTATATATAGAGGGGGGAGGGAGGGCAGCCGCACCCTTGCACTTGGCGCCTCCCTTCCCCCTTGCTACACCTCTCCCTCCCGCAGACGCTTGGCGAAGCCCTGCCGGGATCCCTGCAGCATCCACCACCACACCGTTGTGCTGCTGGATCTTCATCAACATGTCCTTTCCCCTTGCTGGATCAAGAAGGAGGAGACGTCATGCTGACCGTACATGTGTTGAACGCGGAGGTGCCGTCCGTTCGGCGCTAGGATCTCCGGTGATTTGGATCACGACGAGTACGACTCCCTCAACCTCGTTCTCTTGAACGCTTCCGCTCGTGATCTACAAGGGTATGTAGATGCACTCCCCTCTCTCGTTGCTAGATGAACTCATAGATTGATCTTGGTGAACGTAGGATTTTTTTATTTTATGCAACGTTCCCCAACAGTGGCATCATGAGCTAGGTCTATGTGTAGTTCTCTTTGCACGAGTAGAACACAAATCTGTTGTGGGCATAGATGTTGTGAACTTTCTTGCCACTACTAGTCTTATTTTGCTTCAGCGGTATTGTGGGATGAAGCGGCCCGGACCGACCTTACACATACGCTTACGTGAGACAGGTTCCACCGACTAACATGCACTAGTTGCATAAGGTGGCTAGCGGGTGTCTGTCTCTCCCACTTTAGTTGGAGCGGATTCGATGAAAAGGGTCCTTATGAAGGGTAAATAGAAGTTGACAAATCATGTTGTGGCTTTTTCGTAGGTAAGAAAACATTCTTGCTAGAACCCTATTGCAGCCACGTAAAAGATGCAACAACAATTAGAGGACATCTAACTTGTTTTTGCAGCAATTGCTTTGTGATGTGATATGGCCAAAAGTTGTGATGAATGATGAATGATATATTGTGATGTATGAGATCATATTCTTGTAATAGGAACCACGACTTGCATGTCGATGAGTATGACAACCGGCAGGAGCCATAGGAATTGTCTTAATTATTGTATGACCTGCGTGTCAATGATTTAACGCCATGTAATTACTTTACTTTATTGCTAAACCATTAGCTGTTGTAGTAGAAGTAATAGTTGGCAAGCAACTTCATGGAGACACGATCATGGAGATCATGGTGTCATGCCGGTGACGAAGATGATCATGGAGCCCCGAAGATGGAGATCAAAGGAGCTATATGATATTGGCCATATCATGTCACTACTATTTGATTGCATGTGATGTTTATCATGTTTTTGCATCTTGTTTACTTAGAACGACGGTAGTAAATAAGATGATCCCTCATAATAATTTCAAGAAAGTGTTCCCCCTAACTATGCGCCGTTGTGACAGTTTGTTGTTTCGAAGCACCACGTGATGATCGGGTGTGATAGATTCTAACGTTCATATACAACGGGTGTAAGACAGATTTACACATGCAAAACACTTAGGTTAACTTGACGAGCCCAGCATGTACAGACATGGCCTCGGAACACAGAGACCGAAAGGTTGAACATGAGTCGTATGGAAGATACGATCAACATGGAGATGTTCACTGATGATGACTAGTCCGTCTCACGCGATGATCGGACATGACCTAGTCGACTCGGATCATGTAACACTTAGATGACTAGAGGGATGTCTAATCTGAGTGGGAGTTCATTAAATAATTTGATTAGATGAACTTAATTATCATGAACTTAATCTTAAATCTTTGCAAAAATGTCTTGTAGATCAAATGGCCAACGCTCATGTCAACATGAACTTCAACGTGTTCCTAGAGAAAACCAAGATGAAAGATGATGGCAGCAACTATATGGACTGGGTCCGGAACCTGAGGATCATCCTCATAGCTGCCAAGAAAGCATATGTCCTTGAAGCACCGTTAGGTGACCCACCTGCTCTCCTAGCACTGCAAGATGATTTGAACGTTTGGCAGACACGTGCTGATGATTACTCCCTCGTTCAGTGCAGCATGCTTTACAGCTTAGAACCGAGGCTCCAAAAGCGTTTTGAGCAACACGGAGCATATGAGATGTTCGAGGAGCTGAAAATGGTTTTCCAAGCTCATGCCCGGGTCGAGAGATATGAAGTCTCCGACAAGTTCTATAGTTGTAAGATGGAGGAAAATAGTTCTGTCAGTGAGCACATACTCAAAATGTCTGGGTTGCACAACCTCCTGTCCTAGCTGGACATTAACCTCCCGGACGAGGCGGTCATTGACAGAATCCTTCAGTCGCTCCCACCGAGCTACAAGAGCTTTGTGATGAACTACAATATGCAGGGGATGGTGAAAACTATTCCTGAAGTATTTTCAATGCTGAAGTCAGCAGAGGTAGAAATCAAAAAGGAACATCAAGTGTTGATGGTCAATAAAACCACCAAGTTCAAGAAAGGCAAGGGTAAGAAGAACTTCAAGAAGGACGGTAAGGATGTTGCCGCGCCCGGTAAGCCAGTTGCCGGGAAGAAGTCAAAGAATGGACCCAAACCTGAAACTGAGTGCTTTTATTGCAAAGGGAAGGGTCACTAGAAGCGGAACTGCCCCAAATACTTAGCGGACAAGAAGGCCGGCAACACTAAAGGTATATGTGATATACATGTAATTGATGTGTACCTTACCAGTGCTCGTAGTAGCTCCTGGGTATTTGATACCGGTGCCGTTTCTCATATTTGTAACTCAAAGCAGGAGCTGCGGAATAAGTGGAGACTAGCGAAGGACAAGGTGACGATGCGCGTCGGGAATGGTTCCAAGGTCGATGTGATCGCCGTCGGCACACTACCTCTGCATTTACCTACAGGATTAGTTTTAAACCTCAGTAATTGTTATTTAGTGCCAAGTTTGAGCATGAACATTGTATCTGGATCTCGTTTAATACGAGATGGCTACTCATTTAAATCCGAGAATAATGGTTGTTCTATTTATATGAGAGATATGTTTTATGGTCATGCCCCGATGGTCAATGGTTTATTCTTAATGAATCTCGAACGTAATGTTACACATATTCATAGTGTGAATACCAAAAGATGTAAAGTTGATAACGATAGTCCCACATACTTGTGGCACTGCCGCCTTGGTCACATTGGTGTCAAGCGCATGAAGAAGCTCCATGCTGATGGACTTTTAGAGTCTCTCGATTATGAATCATTTGACACATGCGAACCATGCCTCATGGGCAAAATGACCAAGACTCCGTTCTCCGGAACAATGGAGCGAGCAACCAACTTATTGGAAATCATACATACCGATGTGTGCGGTCCAATGAGCGTTGAGGCTCGCGGAGGATATCGTTATGTTCTCACTCTCACTGATGACTTGAGTAGATATGGGTATGTCTACTTGATGAAACACAAGTCTGAGACCTTTGAAAAGTTCAAGGAATTTCAGAATGAGGTAGAGAATCAACGTGACCGAAAGATAAAGTTCTTACGATCAGATCGTGGAGGAGAATATTTAAGTCACGAATTTGTTACACACTTAAGGAAATGTGGAATCATTTCACAACTCACGCCGCTTGGAACACCTCAGCGTAACGGTGTGTTCGAACATCGTAATCGCACTCTATTGGATATGGTGCGATCTATGATGTCTCTTACCGATTTACCGCTATCATTTTGGGGATACGCTCTAGAGACAGCTACATTCACTTTAAATAGGGCTCCGTCTAAATCCGTTGAGACGACACCATATGAATTATGGTTTGGGAAGAAACCTAAGCTGTCGTTTCTAAAAGTTTGGGGATGCGATGCTTATGTCAAGAAACTTCAACCCGAAAAGCTCGAACCCAAGTCGGAAAAATGCGTCTTCATAGGATACCCTAAGGAAACCATTGGGTATACCTTCTACCTTAGATCCGAAGGCAAGATCTTTGTTGCCAAGAACGGATCCTTTCTGGAAAAAGAGTTTCTCTCGAAAGGAGTAAGTGGGAGGAAAGTAGAACTCGATGAAGTACTACCTCTTGAACCGGAAAGTAGTGCAGCTCAGGAAAATGTTCCTGTGGTGCCTACACCGACTGGAGAGGAAATTAATGATGATGATCAAGGTACTTCAGATCAAGTTGCTACTGAACTTCGTAGGTCCACAAGGACACGTTCCACACCAGAGTGGTATGGCAACCCTGTCCTGGAAATCATGTTGTTAGACAACGGTGAACCTTCGAACTATGAAGAAGCGATGGCGGGCCCAGATTCCAACAAATGGCTTGAAGCCATGCAATCCGAGATAGAATCCATGTATGAAAACAAAGTATGGACTTTGACAGACTTGCCCGATGATCGGCGAGCGATAGAAAATAAATGGATCTTTAAGAAGAAGACGGACGCGGATGGTAATGTTACCATCTATAAAGCTCGACTTGTCGCTAAGGGTTATCGGCAAGTTCAAGGGGTTGACTACGATGAGACTTTCTCTCCCGTAGCGAAGCTGAAGTCCGTCCGAATCATGTTAGCAATTGCCGCATACTATGATTATGAGATATGGCAGATGGACGTCAAAACGGCATTCCTTAACGGCTATCTTAAGGAAGAACTGTATATGATGCAGCCAGAAGGTTTTGTCGATCCTAAGAATGCTAACAAGGTGTGCAAGCTCCAGCGATCCATTTATGGGCTGGTGCAAGCATCTCGGAGTTGGAACATTCGCTTTGATGAGATGATCAAAGCGTTTGGGTTTATGCAGACTTATGGAGAAGCCTGCGTTTACAAGAAAGTGAGTGGGAGCTCTGTAGCATTTCTCATATTATATGTAGATGACATACTTTTGATGGGAAATGATATAGAACTATTGGACAGCATTAAGGCCTACTTGAATAAGTGTTTTTCAATGAAGGACCTTGGAGAAGCTGCTTACATATTAGGCATCAAGATCTATAGGGATAGATCGAGACGCCTCATAGGTCTTTCACAAAGCACATACCTTGATAAGATATTGAAGAAGTTCAATATGGATCAGTCCAAGAAAGGGTTCTTGCCTGTATTGCAAGGTGTGAGATTGAGCTCGGCTCAATGCCCGACCACGACAGAAGATAAAGAAGAGATGAGTGTCATCCCCTATGCCTCAGCCATAGGATCTATTATGTATGCCATGCTGTGTACCAGACCTGATGTAAACCTTGTTGTAAGTTTGGTAGGAAGGTACCAAAGTAATCCCGGCAAGGAACACTGGACAACGGTCAAGAATATCCTGAAGTACCTGAAAAGGACAAAGGACATGTTTCTCGTCTATGGAGGTGATGAAGAGCTCGTCGTAAAGGGTTACGTCGACGCTAGCTTCGACACAGATCTAGATGACTCTAAGTCACAAACCGGATACGTGTATATGTTGAATTGTGGAGCAGTAAGCTGGTGCAGTTGCAAGCAGAGCGTCGTGGTGGGATCTACATGTGAAGCAGAGTACATGGCAGCCTCGGAGGCAGCGCATGAAGCAATATGGATGAAGGAGTTCATCACCGACCTAGGAGTCATACCCAATGCGTCGGGGCCGATCACTCTCTTCTGTGACAACACTGGAGCTATTGCCCTTGCCAAGGAGCCCAGGTTTCACAAGAAGACCAGGCACATCAAGCGTCGTTTCAACTCCATCCATGAAAATGTTCAAGATGGAGACATAGATAATTGCAAAGTACATACGGATCTAAATGTCGCAGATCCATTGACTAAACCTCTTCCGCGAGCAAAACATGATCAACACCAGAACTCTATGGGTGTTCGATTCATCACAATGTAACTGGATTATTGACTCTAGTGCAAGTGGGAGACTGTTGGAAATATGCCCTAGAGGCAATAATAAAAGGATTATTATTATATTTCCTTGTTCATGATAATTGTCTTTTATTCATGCTATAATTGTATTATCCGGAAATCGTAATACACGTGTGAATACATAGACCACAACATGTCCCTAGTGATCCTCTAGTTGACTAGCTCGTTGATCAACAGATAGTCATGGTTTCCTTACTATGGACATTGGATGTCATTGATAACGAGATCACATCATTAGGAGAATGATGTGATGGACAAGACCCAATCCTAAGCATAGCACAAGATCATGTAGTTCGTTTGCTAGAGCTTTTCCAATGTCAAGTATCTTTTCCTTAGACCATGAGATCGTGTAACTCCCGGATACCGTAGGAGTGTTTTCGGTGTACCAAACATCACAACGTAACTGGGTGACTATAAAGGTATACTACGGGTATCTCCGAAAGTGTCTGTTGGGTTGACACGGATCAAGACTGGGATTTGTCACTCCGTATGATGGAGAGGTATCTCTGGGCCCACTCGGTAATGCATCATCATAATGAGATCAAAGTGACCAAGTGTCTGGTCACGGGATCATGCATTACAGTACGAGTAAAGTGAGTTGCCGGTAACGAGATTGAACGAGGTATTGGGATACCGACGATCGAATCTCGGGCAAGTAACATATCGATTGACAAAGGGAATTGTATACGGGGTTGCTTGAATCCTCGACATCGTGGTTCATCCGATGAGATCTTCAAGGAGCATGTGGGAGCCAACATGGGTATCCAGATCCCGTTGTTGGTTATTGGCCGGAGAGCCGTCTCGGTCATGTCTATGTGTCTCCCGAACCCGTAGGGTCTACTCACTTAAGGTTCGGTGACACTAGGGTTGTAGAGATATTAGTATGCAGCAAAGCGAAAGTTGTTCGGAGTCCCGGATGAGATTCCGGACGTCACGAGGAGTTCTGGAATGGTCCGGAGGTAAAGAATTATATATGGGAAGTCGATTTTCGGCCATCGGGAAAGTTTCGGGGGTCACCAGTATTGTACCGGGACCACCGGAAGGGTCCCGGGGGTCCACCGGGTGGGGCCGCCTATCCCGGAGGGCCCCATGGGCTTAAGTGGGAGGGGAACCAGCCCCTGGTGGGCTGGTGTGCCCCCCCTTGGGCCCCCCTGCGCCTAGGGTTAGGAACCCTAGGGGAGGGGGCGCCTCCACTTGCCTTGGGGGGCAAGGCACCCCCCTTGGCCGCCGCCCCCCCTAGGAGATCCCATCTCCTAGGGCTGGCGCCCCCCCTGGGGACCCTATATATAGAGGGGGGAGGGAGGGCAGCCGCACCCTTGCACTTGGCGCCTCCCTTCCCCCCTTGCTACACCTCTCCCTCCCGCAGACTGTTGGCGAAGCCCTGCCGGGATCGCTGCTGCATCCACCACCACGCCGTTGTGCTGCTGGATCTTCATCAACCTCTCCTTTCCCCTTGCGGGAACAAGAAGGAGGAGACATCACGCTGACTGTACATGTGTTGAACACGGAGGTGCCGTCCGTTCGGCGCTAGGATCTCCGATGATTTGGATCACGACGAGTCCGACTCCCTCAACCTCGTTCTCTTGAATGCTTCCGCTCGCGATCTACAAGGGTATGTAGATGCACTCCCCTCTCTCGTTGCTAAATGAACTCATAGATTGATCTTGGTGAACGTAGGAAAAATTTTATTTTATGCAACGTTGCCCAACACATAAACATCCAAAAGGGGTAATATAATAGCATGGAACAATCAAAAAATTATAGATACGTTGGAGACGTATCAAGCATCCCCAAGCTTAATTCCTGCCCGTCCTCGAGTAGGTAAATGATAAAAACAAAAATTTTGATGTGGAATGCTACCTAGCATAATTCTCAATGTAATTTTCTTTATCGTGGCATGAATGTTCAGATCCAAATGATTCAAGATAAAAACTTATAAAACATAAAAATAATAATGCTTCAAAGCATACTAACAAATAATCATGTCCTATCAAAATAGCATAGCCAAAGAAAGCTTATCCCTACAAAATCGTATAGTTAGTCCATGCTTCATTTTCATTACACAAAATACTCCCATCATGCACAACCCCTATGACGAGCCAAGCAATTTTTTCATACTTTTTAACGCGCTTCAGCTTTTTTCAACTCTTACGCAATACATGAGCGTAAGCCATGGACATAGCACTAAGGTGGTAAAGATGGTGGTTGTGAGGACAAAAAGAGGGAGAAGATAGTCTCACAGCAACTAGGCGTATGAACGGGCTATGAAGATGCCCATCAATAGATATCAATGTGAGTGAGTAGGGATTGCCATGCAACAGATGCACTAGATATATAAATATACGAAAGCTCAACAAAAAGAACTAAGTGGGTGTGCATCCAACTCGCTTGCTCACTAACGGTGTCCTGGACTAGGGGGTACTCAACGTGTCGTCTCCCGATCAGTTGGATTGGGCCGAGGACCCCCATGGCCGTATACTCATGGGCCAGTCCGGACAGCTGCCGCATACAAGGAAGAATCCACAAGACTTGGCGGTCAAGACAAGGACTCCTCCCCCACCGGCGTATTCGGCTAGGACTCTTGTTATCCTAGGCCTCTGGTGCATTATATAAACCGAGGCCAGGCTAGTCGATAGAAAGATACAACAATCATACCATAGGCTAACTTCTAGGTTTTAGCCTCTCTGATCTCGTGGTAGATCAACTCTTGTACTACCCATATCATCAATATTAATCAAGCAGGAGTAGGGTTTTACCTCCATCGAGAGGGCCCGAACCTGGGTAAACATTGTGTCCCTTGCCTCCTATTACCATTGATCCTAAGACGTACTGCTTGGGATCCCCTACCCGAGATCTGCCGGTTTTGACACCGACATTGGTGCTTTCATTGAGAGTTCCGCTGTGTGATCGGCAGAAGGATCAATGGCTTGACTGCAGGTCAACTGCGACGTTGGCTTCTTCGCCACCAGCTCGACTAGTCACCTTGGCTTGGCCGAGGACTGCGCCCTACCTCCGATCGTCATGTTCGGATGAAGGCCTTCATCAACACCAACTCTGATCTCTATCAAGATCATGGAGGAGTCATCCATGGAGCTCGGGGGCTCAACGTCAACATTGCCCTCAGGCGACCGTGCTGTTTTTCTGGACAGCAAACTTGTATCCGCCGCCACCGCCTCCTCGAGTGTCACTTAAATGGTTACTTCAGTGGAATTATGCGGAATTAAGTCTACAACAACCCTGCAAAAATTTCGTCGAGTTCCGATGGAGGAATCTCCGGCAAACTCCGATATACCGGAGCCCTGTTGAATCTGGACGAGAATCCGGACGAGTTTAGGGCGTGGTATCCAGCATCTAGCTCGGATGTCCTTTGGAGGATCCAACCGTTGATTTGCTGCAGAATTCCCATATCTACCACCTGCCAAAATTCAGCTCGATCCGACCGTCCAAACTCCGGGAAACTTCCGATTAGTGCATCATTTTTTGGATCTGTTTTCTGCGCGAGAACGAATCCGACCCGAATTCATCTTCTTTATGAACGGGATCTCGGACATCCTTTTTGAAGGAAGTTTTCGTATGGGGTGTTGTGTTTTATTCTCAAACACATCCCAGTAGTATTAAAAGTATTCTTGCAATACGAACTTCACCGTCGCGCCGGTGTCAAACCAGCCCGACAACATCACTCCATGGCGGCCGACCTGCGTTAGACACGTCGTCGCTTTGTTGAGCCGAGCTCAATTTCTTCGGATCATCATCTCGGCCAGCCGAACAATAGTTCGGCATCGCGAAGGATAAATCGTCACCAACATCACCGCCCCACGGATTACACGGAGCGGGCATACCTGCATCGCCACACCGTCACTTCATCAAGCCGGCATCGACCATGTCACGACCTGCATCGCTGGACCGGGGGCTTCATCATCTCTTCATCAACCTACTCCGGAGACTTCAGCGTCGCTGGCCGACCAGCTCCGTCACGTTAGCTGGACCGAGGGCTTTGCCTCGGCGAGCCAACCTTTGCCAGCATCGCCATGCCGTTGCTTTATCGCCCATCAGGCGATAGGTGTGCGGATCGAGTCCCAATTTTGGGAATCACCTTTCTTCGGATTGCTACAACAAATAAGCCAGGTGCTATTAATCCTAGTATTTTTTGCTTGTTAGGATTCATTTTTCCCAATGAATTATTACTCTGGTTTGTCCGTCATATGTACGCAGGTCTATCAAATGGTGGCCTCATTAACGATGGTCGCATGGTGATTCGGTCAGTTTCCGTACATAGTCCGGCGAGCGCCGCATCCAGAACTCGAACCGACCTGTGAATTCAGGCCTTGCCATGCCTTTACCGCATCACGCCGCCACCCTGCATCGACATTGACTTCGGCGCCAGGCCATATTTCTTTTATTACTCACTTTGCATAAATTATTTGTTATGCAACGAATTTATTTTATTTTTATTATTATTACTATTATCTCCGGTTTGCACTATTTGTTGTGCACAGGAAAATGATCCAGCCGGACTATATCCTTTGGCGTCACCTCGGGTGGACGGGGGGCTTCGTCAACACTTCAGTACCCCATGCCGGGGAGTTCGGCATCACTCTGCCGTCCTGCATTGACCGTGCTATGTCACCACTTCGAAGTGCCGAGCTCTTTGCTCCGCCACCTCGGGACCGGCTTGGGGGATGGAACCTTGTCCCGCATCAAGCTCGGACCGCGTCATCAATACCGAACACATTAACCAGCTAAGTTGTCTTCATGCTCAAAGTTTTAAATTTTTAACTTGTGTTCGGCTCGACCAAGCATTATACTTTTTTGGAAAAAAGTTGCTTGTAAAAATTTCCTTGTCCAAACTTTGTTTGTGACGCGCAAATTCAAATACCCCGTTTACTTGGGGGCTTCCTTCATGAAGCTTTTTCCTCTTGCATATGATTATACTTGTACGGCTTCGTTCCTTGTTCGTGTATTACGCCACAATATGCACCATATTGACTTAAGCGATTTGCAAGCTGGGTTGCCTGGCTCCTGTGCTTACCCCTACGTTCCCGATTGTTCGGCTAGGGAGTAAAGGGAGCACCTCTGCGATTGTCACGATCGGGTCAACCGAGCCGGACCTCAGACTGGGTGAAGCCGAAAGCTAGCGCTCTTATTGTTTTCAATCATGGTCGGCACACAACGGAACTCATGAGTACAAAAAATCTATTGCACAAGTCTCATAATAACAATGAGCACCGAAGAAAGGTATCGGTGGGGGTACTATTTTCTTCGAAGATGCTTCTTACACTTCGCAGTAATATAGCATAAGTTCCCTGAGCGCGCTTTGTCTGTTACAGCCTTATGGCCTGATTGCCTGGTTATTGGAAACACCGTCGATATTCTCGACAGATGGAGTACATAACACTTTTCGGTCCTTGACCGAAGAGGGAGAAGCCGACGGTCGGTTAAGACGCGTTTAAAGTTCGGTTGAACATAGATATGATATAAGTACTTCGGTACATGCAATCATTCTTTTACCCAAGTCACTTGGGGGCTCTTAAATTTATATGAGCCGTTTTATGATAAGTGTTTTTCTTCTTAGTCGTTGCAAAGTTTTTATTATTATTTATCACTCCTTTTTTCGACACAAGTGTGCGGTCACTAGCCGGGGAGCCTAATTTCTCTCTCAAAGCCGCTAGAGTTTAGTTTGCTAAACTGGCCTAGTAAGAAGTACTCCGCCTTCGGGATAGGAGGTTGAAGCCGTAGGCTGACCCGCTTGAAGTTTTGAGATAGGATGTGTCATGTTAAAGCACGGCAGAAGCACCTTTTTTTTCTAAAGTCCAATTTTCGGATTGGCACCGAACACTTGATCTAGTTCGGACATTAACCTTTTGAATAAGTTTTTTGGCTTTTCGAGCCCATGGCACTTTTAAACTATTTGTGTGTTTTCAGCACAAGTCTCGCAGTGCAACGCCGGACACCTTTAGAGATTCGGCAAAAACATTCTCGGATATTGCTATATATGCATCGGTTTCGAATTGTGTCTTCGGTCAATAGTTGGGTTGCCCGGCTCCTGCGCTTGCCTCCTATGTTCCGCTTTGTTCGGCTAGGTGTGCAAAGGGAGAACCACTGCGATTGTGCTTCCAGCTCACATGGTTAAGCACCTCAGTGGAGAAAGCCGAAAACTGACTGTCACAATAAGCGTAAACTGGTCGGCGATCCGATGACGGCGTTAAACGACGGGCCATTCATAACAATGGCCGAAGTGTTTACGGCTTGACCTCGACTGTCGCCGAACACTACCGGGGGCTATTAACTGGCCTCCCAAACTAAATCCTCGATATTTTGCTCTTACATTGGAGCTGAGGTTTCATGATCATGCTTAGCATGACAACCCAAAGAAAGGAACCGATAGCGGGACTATTTTCTTTGGAAGACATTTCTTCTGTTAAACAGTAATATAACATGTCTCTCCGCGTACCTTTGTTTATAAAACCGTATGGCCAGATTGCCTTGTTTGTTGTAAATCTTTGCCCTCATAAAGGCTTTATAAAGTAGGACAAACACTCCTCGGCTATTGGCCGAGGAGGTGGAAGCCGATGGTCGGTCAACAAAGTTTTGTACAATGCGGATCCGAGCATTAATGACGTAAAGTACTTGGATACATAGAGTCATTACACATAATTTGTGATTTTACTATGGATATCGATCCTTAATTCGGCCTCCCGTGCCCGCATTAAGGCTCGGGGGCTACTGGGCTTCGGGCTTATTATTTACAAATATTAAAGGTTCACATCGATCCCCTGATCTGGTGTTGCCACCCGACCAGTGTCTCGGGGGATACTGCATTGCCTGTCCAATGCAGAAAATTTTAAGTGCAATACAGTCTTTGAGGAGATTTTGATCCTCAGGTTGGTCGGCCGCACCCAACCTGAGTCTTGAGGACTGAGCACGCCACTTTTTGTGTCCCGAAGTATTCTGCCGAGCTAGGACTTGATCCTCAGACCGATTTTGCAAATCAACCTGAGTCTCAGCAGCTACGGGGATCAGCGGTCTTATGTCATCCTTCATGTGCATCTCGGGTTTTAGACCGATACCCACCTTGAGGGCTACTGGCACCAATCAAAAATATTGACAAAAATCGGCCCACATTCGGGGTGGTGCACCACCTTGGAAGCAGTCCGGCATAAAGCTCGGGCGCTAGTGGCTTGCTCCATAGAGGGCATTTCCGGTGTTAAGCTCGGCTAAACTCCTTCAAACTTCTTTGAACCAAGGTGATTTATGACACCTCGGATATAGTCCGGCGTTGGAGCTCGGATACATAGTCCGGCGTTGGAGCTCGGATACATAGTCCGGTGTTGGAGCTCGGATACATTCTGGCGTTAGAGCTGGGAAGCGGTCCGGCGTTGGTGCTCGGCTGCAAAAGATACCTCGAATGCAGTCCGGCGTTGGAGCTCGGACACAAGAGGACGTTGCCGCCCTGGAACAACTTCAAACCCGAGGTGTGGCATAAAAATAACAAGGCATTGATAAAGGCCGGAAACTTAAAGGGGCTCCTCGGATACCCGACGTATAAACTTGTCGAATGCATTTCGGCGATCCTCAAGATCGAAGATGAGAAGATTTGTTGAACCAGTTTTCAAGATGAAGAACAGTTCGAAAGAATCGAGGAGCGTCCCTAACTTGAAGACCGGTTCAGGGGGCTACTGACAGTGTCCTGGACTAGGGGGTACTCAACGCGTCATCTCCTGATCAGTTGGATTGGGCTGAGGACCCCCATGGCCGTATACTCATGGGCCAGTCCGGATAGCTGCCGCATACAAGGAAGAATCCACAAGACTTGGCAGTCAAGACAAGGACTCCTCCCCCACCGGCGTATTCAGCTAGGACTCTTGTTATCCTAGGCCTCTGGTGCATTATATAAACCGAGGCCAGGCTAGTCGATAGAAAGATACAACAATCATACCATAGGCTAACTTCTAGGTTTTAGCCTCCCTGATCTCGTGGTAGATCAACTCTTGTACTACCCATATCATCAATATTAATCAAGCAGGAGTAGGGTTTTACCTCCATCGAGAGGGCCCGAACCTGGGTAAACATTGTGTCCCTTGCCTCCTGTTACCATTGATCCTAAGACGCACTGCTTGGGACCCCCTACCCGAGATCCGCCGGTTTTGACACCGACACTCATGAAGACCTAGGGCATTTTGAGGAAGCCCATCATTGGAATATACAAGCCAAGTTCTATAATGAAAAATTCCCACTTAGTATATGAAAGTGACAACATAGGAGACTCTCTATCATGAAGATCATGGTGCTACTTTGAAGCACAAGTGTGGAAAAAGAGATAGTAGCATTGTCTCTCTCTTTTTCTCTCATTTTATTTTTTTCCTTTTTTTCTTTTTTCCCCTTTTTCTATTTCTTTTTTTCTTTGGCCTTTCTTTTTTTTCCTTTTTCTTTTTGGCCTTTTTTTTCTTTTTGTAATGTCTGAAGTCTCATCCCGACTTGTGGGGGAATCATAGTCTTCATCATCCTTTCCTCACTGAGACAATGCTCTAATAATGAAGATCATCACACTTTTATGGATTTGCAACTCAAGAATTACAACTCAAAGCTAGAACAAGATATGACTCTATATGAATGCCTCCGGCGGTGTACCGGGATATGCAATGAATCAAGAGCGACATGTATGAAAATTACGAAGGTGGTCTTGCCACAAATACGATGTCAACTACATGATCATGCAAAAAGCAATATGACAATGATGGGACGTGTCATAATAAACGGAAAGGTGGAAAGTTGCATGGCAATATATCTCGGAATGGCTATGGAAATGCCATAATAAGTAGGTATGGGGGCTGTTTTGAGGAAGGTAAATAATGGGTGTGATACCGGTGAAAGTTGCGTGGTATAATAGAGGCTAGCAAAGTGGAAGGATGAGTGTGCGTATATCCATGGACTCACATTAGTCATAAAGAACTCATATACTTATTGCAAAATTCTACTTAGCCCTCGAAGCAAAGTACTATTACGCATGCCCCTAGAGGGATAGATTGGTAGGAAAAGACCATCGCTCGTCCCCGACTGCCACTCATAAGGAAGACAATCAAAAGAGCACCTCATGCAATAAATTTGTCACACAACTTTTACCATACGTGCATGCTACGGGACTTGCCAACTTCAACAAAAGTATTTCTCAATTTCATAATTACCCCACTAGCATGACCCTAACATTACTACCTTTATATCTCAAAACAATTATCAAGCAACAAATTGATCATAGCATCCAATTCACTTCCTATGATAGTTTTCATTATACCCAACTTGGATGATCATCATTCTAGGACCAAATTTGTAACCATAGCAAATACCATGCTGTTCTAAAAGACTCTCAAAATAATATAAGTGAAGCATGAGAGACTAGCAATTTCTTCAAAATTAATCCACCGTCATGCTCTAAAAGATATAAGTGAAGCACTAGAGCAAAAACTATCAAGCTCAAAAGATATAAGTGAAGCACATAGAGTATTGTAGCAAATTCTAATAAAGTGGGCTTCTCCCAAAAGGTGTGTACAGCAAAGATGATTTTGGTAAACTAAAAATCAAATACTAATATAATACACGACGCTCCAAGCAAAACACATATCATGTGGCGAATAAAAATATAGCTCCAAGTAAAGTTACCAATGAATGAAGACGAAAGAGGGGATGCCTTCCCGGGGCATCCCAAGCTTAGGCTTTTGACTATTCTTAAATATCTTGGGGTGCCTTGGGAATCCCCAATCTTAGGATTTTTCCACTCCTTATTCCATAGTCCATCAAAGCTTTACCCAAAACTTGAAAAGTTCACAACACAAAACTCAATAGGAAATCTTATAAGCTCCGTTAGTGAAAGAAAACAAAACCACCAGATAAGGTACTGTAATGAACTCATTTTTTATTTATTTTGGTGTTAAACATAATGTATTCCAACTTCTCTATGGTTTATAAACTATTTTACTAGCCATAGATGCATCAAAATAAGCAACAACACACGAAAAACAGAATCTGTCAAAAACAGAACAGTCTGTAGCAATCTGTAACTAGCGCAAACTTCTGGAACTCTAAAAATCCTACCAAAATAGGAAGTCCTGGAAAATTTGTCTATTGATCAGCAGAAAAAAGAATCAATGCAAAAGCACGTCTCTGTGATTTTACAAAATTAAATTTGTGCGTGCAAAGTTTCTGTTTTTCAGCAGAATCAAATTAACTATCATCATAGGTTATCCTATAGGTTCTACTTGGCACAAACACTAATTAAAAGATAAAAACACATCTAAACAGAAGGTAGATGCAAAATTTATTACTAAAAAGGAACAAAAATAAAAAACACAAAGAAAATTGGGTTGCCTCCCAACTAGCGCTATCGTTTAACGCCCCTAGCTAGGCATTGAGATTTTAATGATGCTCACGTGAAAGAAAAGAATTGAAGTGCAAAGAGAGCATCATAAAACACGTGACAAACACATCTAAGTCTAAAATGCTTCCTATGCATAGGCATCTTATAGGAAAACAAATTATCATCGCAAACAAGAACTAGCATATGCAAGGACGCGGAAAGAAACAATAGCAATCTCAACATAACGAGAGGTAATTTAGTAACATGAAAATTTCTACAATTATATTTTCCTCTCTCATAATAATTACATGTGGGATCATAGGCAAATTCAACAAAATAGCTATCACATAACATATTCTTAACACGATCCACATGCATGCAAAGTTGACACTCTTCCAAGATAGTGGGATTAACATTAACTAAAGTCATGACCTCTCCAAGCCCACTTTTATCAAAAATTTCATAAGATTGAACATTCTCCAAATATGTGGGATCTAAAGTTGACACTCTTCCAAACCCACTTTAGATATTTCAAACACTATTACCAATCTCATATTCATCATGGGGCTTAAATAAATTTTCACGAACATAAGAAGAATCACCCCAATCATGATCATTGCAACAAGTAGTAAACATAGCAAAACTAGCATCCCCAAGCTTACAGTTTTGCATATTATTAGCACAATTGACATCAAGAGAATTTATAGTAAAATCATTGCAATCAAGCTTTTCATCGAGGGAACTACCAAGTATGGGTGCAATAGCAACAATCTCATGTTTAACATAAGGAACTATAGCAAATTCATCTTCATAAATATTGGCATCATGGCCACAAGAATAGCAAGCATCATGTTCATCAAGGGATATTTCAATCAAATCATCGGAATCATCATTATCTATAGATTCATGCATATCATTATTTTCTTCCAAAGCAACAGTCATTCTCTCAATAAATTCTTTGACATGGACATTATGAGCATAGTTTTCATAGAAATATTTAAGTATGTCAAAAAATTTAGATTCGTAGAGAGTAATATCATACTTTTCAATCAAAGAAGCAACTTCATAAGCACCCTTAAAAGCAACAAATTCTTCAATTTGTTTGATATCATAGTAACTATAAATACCCTTTGCATAAGATGATAAGATTTCATTTTCATTAAACTCACATAGGGAGGGAGGGTGTTTTTTAGGTTCTTGGAGCAACCAGTAAAATCACAAATTTCACAAAGATTCCAAGCATAACACATCAATCCGTTTCTTTGATCCCATAAGAGTCTCCCTTTTTCAGACAAACGGTGACGCACAAAATGAGCATGCTCATCTAAAGATTTCCTATCAACTAGGCTGGTTGGGGTTTCAGCACGAGCGCATAAGGATTGAAGATGATCCAAGTATAACACTTTAAGTGGATCCATAACAATAGATTTTTAGCAAGCAAAGATGCAAGAACATAGAAGGCACATGGAGACACAAGCAAACAAAAAGGCAAGCGAAAGAGAGGAGATTGGGAAAGAGAGGGCGAATAAAACAGCAAGTGTGAAGTGGGGGAGAGGAAAACGAGAGGCAAATGGCAAATAATGTAAATGCGAGGGAGATGAGTTTGTGATGGGCACTTGGTATGTCTTGACTTGAGCAAAGACCTCCCCGGCAACGGCACCAGAAATCCTTCTTGCTACGTCTTGAGCTTGCGTTGGTTTTCCTTGAAGAGGAAAGGGTGATGCAGTAATAGTAGCGTAAGTATTTCCCTCAGTTTTTGAGAACCAAGGTATCAATCCAGTAGGAGGCTCCTCAAAAGTCCCATGCACCTACACAAACAAACAAAGAACTCGCAACCAACGCAATAAAGGGGTTGTCAATCCCGTCACGACCACTTGCGAAATTGAGATCTGATAGAGATAGTATGATAAGATAAATATATTTTTGGTATTTTATATTATAGATGCAAAAAGTAAAGATGCAAATAAAAGTAGATTGAAAGCTTATATGATAAAAGATAGACCCGGGGTCATAGGTTTCACTAGAGGCTTCTCTCAAGATAGCATAAGTATTACGGTGGGTGAACAAATTACTGTCGAGCAATTGATAGAAAAGCGAATAATTATGAGATTATCTAGGCATGATCATGTATATAGGCATCACGTCCGCAACAAGTAGACCGACTCCTGCCTCCATCTACTACTATTACTCCACACATCGACTGACTCCTGCCTGCATCTAGAGTATTAAGTTCATAAAGAATAGAGTAACGCATTAAGCAAGATGACATGATGTAGAGGGATAAACTCATGCAATATGATATAAACCCCATCTTTTTATCCTCGATGGCAACAATACAATACGTGCCTTGCAACCCTTTCTGTCACTGGGTAAGGACACTGCAAGATTGAACCCAAAGTTAAGCACTTCTCCCATGGAAAGAAAGATCAATCTAGTAGGCCAAACCAAACGAATAAGTCGAAGAGACTTGCAAAGATAACTCAATCATACATAAAAGAATTCAGAGAAGATTCAAATATTTCTCATAGGTAAACTTGATCATAAACCCACAATTCATCGGATCTCGACAAACACACCGCAAAAAGAGTTTACATCGAATAGATCTCCACAAGAGAGGGGGGGAACATTGTATTGAGATCCAAAAAGAGATTAGAAGTCATCTAGCTAATAACTATGGACCCAAAGGTCTGTGGTAAACTACTCACAACTCATCGGAGGGGCTATGGTGTTGATGTAGAAGCCCTCCGTGGTCGATTCCCCCTCCGGCGGAGCGCCAGCGAAGGCTCCAAGATGGGATCTCGCGGATACAGAAGGTTACGGTGGTGGAAATTGTGTTTCGTTGGCTCCCTGGATGTTTTCGGGGTACGTAGGCTTATATAGGAGGAAGAAGTATGTTGATGGCCGCCCGAGGGGCCCACAAGATAGGGGGCGCGCCCTCCTATCTCATGTCCGCCTTGGCTGCTTCTTGGCTTGCACTCCAAGTCCTCTGGATCACGTTCGTTCCAAAAATCATGCTCCCGAAGGTTTCATTCCGTTTGGACTCCGTTTGATATTCCTTTTCTTCGAAATACTGAAATAGGGAAAAAACAACAATACGGGTTGGGCCTCCGGTTAGTAGGTTAGTCCCAAAAATGATATAAATTTGTAAAATAAAGCGCATAAACATCCAAAAGGGGTAATATAATAGCATGGAACAAGCAAAAAATTATAGATACGTTGGAGATGTATCAGCGTCTAAGGCTAATGGTAACAGGAGGCGGGGGACACGATGTTTACCCAGGTTCGGGCCCTCTATATGGAGGTAATACCCTACTTCCTGCTTGATTGATCTTGATGAATATGAGTATTACAAGAGTTGATCTACCACGAGATCGTAATGGCTAAACCCTAGAAGTCTAGCCTATGAGATTATGATTATCGTGCTACGGACAAAACCCTCTGGTTTATATAGACACCGGAGGGGGCTAGGGTTACACAAAGTCGGTTACAGAGATCAGAATATTCACATTCGCACTGCCAAGCTTGCCTTGCATGCAAAGGAGAGTCCCATCCGGATACGGGACGAAGTCTTCTATCTTGTGTCTTCATAGTCCAATAGTCCGTCCACAGTACATAGTCCGACTGTCCGAGGACCCCCTAATCCAGGACTCCCTCAGTAGCCCCCGAACCAGGCTTCAATGACGATGAGTCTGGTGCACAGATTGTCTTCGGCATTGCAAGGCGAGTTCTTTCTCCGAATACTTCAAAGTGCCTGACTTAAATAGCAGTATACGACCCTTCATTTAATGACGTGCTCCTCGGCTTCTGTACCTTCGTGACTTCAGCTTCCACATGTCGAGCGAATACAAGAGGTCGGGCTTTTTTGCATTTACCACCCTAACCGTATAAGAAAATTGTCTATTAAAGAGATGGTGTCTTCAGATCTAATCCACACCATCTCCCCCAAACGAGGAATCCTCAGAGCTTGTTCGCCAAAACTGCCCCAACATAACTAGCACTCCCAGCTCTTCCTCCCGCCCTCACGGCTCCAAGCAGGGGGACTGGGAAAAGTGTTCCGTATCCCACGACCAACTGGTGAAGCTGCAGACCCAGGGATTTCTTCCTCCGCGGATCTAGTCCTCGTCCGAGCCGGACTGGCTTCTTTCACGGCGGGGAGCGGGCAGAGAAGCTCCCCAACCCATCCAGGGGGAGCGGGTATGCTTTGTTCCCTATTTGCTGAGAGGCATCGGATTTCCAATCCATCCATTCCTCCGAGGGCTTCTGGAGTACTATGGTCTCCAACTGCACAACTTCACACCTGTGTCCATCCTGCACATTGCGGGTTATGTTGCTCTTTGCAAGCTATTTCTGGGCTGCGAGGCTCATTTCGAGCTATGGAAGAAGCTGTTCTGCCTCGTCCCTCGTAATCAAGAGGGATCAATATTCCAAGTTGGCGGAGCCGAGATATGGCGCATCGCTGGGACCGGATACTATCTGGTATGCCGAAGAAGGTATCCAAAGAATGGCCTTCCGAATGGTTTTATATTGAAGACGTATCCCTTCCTGACCCAATCCGGAGGGGTCTTCCTGAATATTCAATTACCCCCTTGAAGAAGCGCCTCAGCTGGCATCCTCGGAACCCTAGGGAGGAAGAGAGCATGGAAGTTTACCAACTGATGAGCAAAATAAAGACGCTTGCCCAATCCGGATTGTCAATAGTCGAGGTTATGGCGATATCCATAATGTGAGGGGTTCAGCCACTCCAATACCGAGGGCGCCCCATGTGGCACTTCAATGGAGAAGACGATGCCAACCGCTATGGTCAGAAGGGTCCGGACACTCACGCTGCTTTGGCAAAAATACTGTCCGAATTATATAAAGGGGAGGAGGAGGAGTTCATCCACATTAAGCCCAGGGATGGATTTTCCATGTACAATCCTCCCAGCTGGGTAAGTTTTCGTCCCACTACTCCACTCAATCAACTCCTCAAATCCTCTTTCGTAAATATTAATCCGTCATTCATAACAGGAATGGTGGAAGGTCACCAGGGAGATCCACAGCCCCGCACCACAGCCAGAGGACCACAACCAAGCTCTCCACCCCGGATTTGAAGAGGATCCGGATATATTCGTGGAGCTTGGGGAAGGGGGGTTTTCCCAGGCGAGCTGTGATGGCACCGAAGTGGCCATCATCACCAATTATCCCGGCCTTCTCCCTGCGATGCATGTAAGTAATTAGGAGACTTGTCCTATGATGAAATTGCCTCTCTCTGCCTTACCCACCACACTATATTATGCTCTAAAGGGGAGGCAGTCGACGCACAAGAAGACGACGCCTAAGATGGGCAGGCTTCCAAAGAGGAAGGCCAATAGAAATATGGCCGAACTTTTAGCAAAGAGGTAAGGTTGTTTTAAGTGTGCTCTATAGGCATCACGTCTAAAGTATGACAATATCTGTTATGTCCTATCAGGAAAAATATTCACCGGACTATGTCCGAGGATTATGCCGGTCCTGCCTCCCCGAGCCGGATTCCGGACCCTGTCGCAAGGACTAAGGCTAACACGGAAGCGATATCGGATTGTCCCTCTATGGAGGAGTGGGATAAAGTATTCGCCACAAACTCCAAGGTGGAAAGCGCCATGAATCCCTGGATTTTCAGAAGAGGCCTTCAACGCCTTCAACTCGGGTGATGCTTACATTCGAGCTGCTCAAGATGGGCTTGCAAGAGCCACAGATCAGTATTTGAAAGATATACGGGTAAGTACACATTTGTACAAAACTAATAATCATATACCAGTAGCCCCCGAGACTTGAAACTGTTGGTACAACTAATTTAAGGATCATTATATGACCAGGTGCTCACAGAGAAGAACAATCTGTTGTCTCAAGAGCTGGAAAAATGCCAAGCCCAGCTGACGAAAGCTACCGCCGAACTGGAGAAATCAAAGAAGGCAGCATCTGGTAATGTTCCCCTCTATCGAGAAAACATAATCATGGACCAGGATTATTAATACAAGCGCAACTTCTTATAACAGAAGCGCCAGATGTCGCACAAGCGCGAGGTTTAGGAGCTCAAAGGCAACTGGCCGCGGGTGAACATATCCTGACACAGGTCAGGGCGGATAAGAACAAACTCCAAGATGCCAACACCAAGCTTGGTGAAGAGCTTAAAGATGTGCGAGCCCAGCTAGCTGACTCCGTGAAGGAGAATAAGAAGCTGCGAGGCGGCATATTTAGTATGTGTTCGGATTTACCTTTACATAGTTCGGCAAGGAAAGAAACTGACAATAATTCTGTCTATAGGTATATTGACGGGCCATCCGGAAGAGGAAGTGCCCGGATCGTCAAGCGATCTGCTACAAGAGTTGTCGCAACTGCACGAGAGAGCTTGGCAGGCGATGCGAGGTGTGGCCAAGGCCTTATGGCCATCCGACTCTCCTCCAGGAAGTATGGAGGGGATTGTACAGCTATTCCAGGGAGCGTGGCGGTGCTTCCAATTATGGAAGATATCAGCCTGTCGGGAAGGTGCGCGAGAAGCCTGTGCAATGGTGAAAACTCGGTATACCAAGCTCGACCCAAACCACATGGCTCGGGTCGGACCTATAGGGTCAAATGAGGAAGAAATTCCCGTTAGTCTGGTATATGACCAGAAGTAGCCGCCAAGTATTCCCAGCAGGAGTGTAGGCTAGATAGCTTGTTAGATGGCATAGAAGAAGAAGTGTTTGAGTCTAAGTGACTATGTACTTCATGTGATAGATTATATCTTCTAGCTGAATTGTAAAAAAACACTTGTCATGGCAGACCTTTTCGCTTCAACCTCTGTACCCTAAGGTGCGGAGTGCTTCCGAATACCCGCTCGGTAATATAAACCGGGGTATGCAGGGAAACCAGGCGTAGGGGTCATAGTTGCTTGAACAAACAAGTATCTGACTAGTTATGTTATATTACATTTTAGTCGTAAGAAACATCTTCCAGAGAGAATAGTTCCGTTAAGGGTTCCTTTCCTTGGGTAAGCATGCATCAAAGTGCATGTCCGAACTGTGTTTGAAAAGACTACAACATACATAACATCTGGGGGTTCATAATGCGACAAGTAAACAACATCTTTAGTCCATCGACCGAATATTCCCTTCAGAACGCTAGCTTTCGGCTTCACCCAGTCTGAGGTACACATCCGGATGACCTGGCAGTAACAATCGCAAAGGTGCTCCTTTTATGCCCTAGCCGAACTAATGGGAACGTAGGGCATAAGCATAGGAGCCAGGCAACCCAGCTTGGCCAAAGCTGAAGTCATATCGATGCATATAATGGCGAAGAAAAGGTACATATGTGGAAAATACACATATGTGGTGAGCTTGATGCTCGGCAAATAATAGTAATAAGCTTCTGTACAAGAAGCCCCCAGGTATAATTGACATGCATATTAAGAATTGTATGCGTTTTTAGGTGTACGGTCAAGCCGTATAAGAGCTTTATAGCTTAGTAAGTAAAAAGTGAAAAGAGAGGAAAAGTAAATAAAGGAAAAAAGAAGGTAAAAAGGAGACGAACGAAGAATCCGACGCTAGGCATAGAATCTTTGGAGTCTGGCTGCGTTCCATGGGTTCAGCTCCAGGCGGTTATATGGTGCATCACGCAGGCGGTACGCTCCACCGGTGAGAACTTCGTCAATGATGAAGAAACCCTCCCACTTGGGCTTGAGTTTTTCCTTTTTATTCTCCGGCAAGCGTAGAACAAGTTCACCAATGTTGTAAGTCTTGGCCCGTACTTCTCTGCTTTGATATCTGCGAGCCTGTTGTTGATAAAATGCGGAATGGGCCTTAGCAACGTTGCGCTCCTCCTCGAGGACATCTAAGTTGTCCTGCCGATCCAGCTCGGCCTCTCTCTCTCTTCATACATGCGCACTCGAGGTGAGTCATGAATAATGTCGCAGGGTAACACAGCCTCTGCGCCGTACACCATGAAGAAAGGTGTATATCCGGTAGAACGATTGGGCGTGGTCCGCAGACCTAGAGTATGGAGTCGAGCTCCTCCACCCAGTGCTTGTCCGATTCTTTCAAAGACCACACTAATCTGGGTTTGATGCCACTCATAATAAGACCATTAGCTCGTTCGACTTGACTGTTAGTTTGTGGGTGGTATACGGATGCATAATCGAGCTTGATGCCCAAATTAGCACACCAGGCTTTCACCTCATCGGCTATGAAATTGGAGCCGTTATCAGTGATAATGCTGTGTGGGACGCCATAACGGTGCACAACACTGGATATAAAATCTACCACTGGCCCGGCTTCGGCCGTTCCGACTGGTTTGGCCTCTATCCACTTAGTGAATTTATCCACCATGACCAGCAGATATTTTTTTCTTATGGCTCCCTCCTTTTAGGGGTCCAACCATATCCAGTCCCCAGACCGCAAAAGGCCAAGTAATGGGGATTGTTTGTAGGGTGGTGGGTGGCATGTGGCTTTGATTAGCGAAGAGCTGGCATCCGATGCAATGTTGGACAAGGTCTTGTGCGTCTGCTCGGGCCATTGGCCAGTAAAAACCTGTACGAAAGGCCTTGCTTACAAGAGCCCGGGCTGCAGCATGGTGACCGCCGAGACCAACATGAATTTCAGCCAAGAGCTGCCACCCTTCTTCCTCGGAGATGCATCTTTGAAGTACTCCAGTAGCGCTTTTCTTATAGAGTTCTCCCTTGTGGACCTTGTAGGCTTTAGAGTGCCGCATAATGCAGCGTGCCTCGTTCTGATCCTCGGGAAGCTCTTGCCTATTAAGGTAGGCTAAGAAGGGTTCGGTCCATGGGGCGATGACTGCCATGATGAGATGGGCCGATGGTGTAATTTCGGTGGCTGAGCCCCCGATGATATCGGTGTGTTCGAAATCTGGGGTTGTATTCGGATCCGTATTGGTGTTACCGATCTCCCCTTTCCACACCACGGATGGCTTAAAAAGCCTTTGTAGAAAGATGTTAGGTGGGACGGGGTCGCGCTTAGCACCGATGCGAGCAAGGACATCCGCTGCTTGCTTGCTTTCTCGAGCCACATGGTGAGACTCCAGCCCCTCAAACCGAGACAACATTTTGAGAATGGTGTTACGATAAGCCGCCATCTTTGGATCTTTGGCATCGAAATCCCCATTTATTTGAGATATTGTGAGATTTGAATCCCCGCGCACTTCCAGGTGTTGTATGCCCATGGAGACGGCCATCCGGAGACCATGCAATAAGGCTTCGTATTCGGCTGCATTGTTAGAGTCCGTGAACAACATTTGTAGGATGTACTGAACAGTATCTCCGGTAGGGGATGTTAGGACAACGCTTGCCCCTAGGCCTGCCAGCATTTCGGAGCCGTCGAAGTGCATGATCCAGTTGGAGTATGTGACGTACTCTTTAGGGAGTTCGCCTTCTGTCCATTCGGCGACGAAGTCAGCCAATACTTGAGATTTAATGGCCATGCGCAGTTTGTATGATATGTTGAATGGAAGGATCTCAATGGCCCACTTGGCAATCTGGCCTGTAGCTCACGATTGTTTATTATGTCATTGAGTGGTACTTCAGAGGTCACCGTAATTGAGCACTCTTGAAAGTAGTGTCGTAGCTTTCTGGACGCCATAAAAATCGCATATGCTATTTTTTGGTAATGAGGGTACCGAGATTTGCATGGTGTGAGGATGGTGGATACATAGTATACCAGCTTCTAGAGCAGGAATTTGTGTCCGTCCGCTTCTCGTTCAACGACGAGCACCGCGCTCACGACTTGGTGTGTGATCGATATGTATAATAACATGGGTTCGCTGATGTTTGGCGCTGCCAGGATTGGGTTTCTTGCTAGAAGAGCCTTTATTTCTTCCAATCCGGCCGTTGCCGCGTCCGTCCACTCGAAGTGTTCGGTGTGCTGGAGAAGGCGATACAGCGGCAGTGCCTTTTCTCCTAGTCTGGAGATAAAGCGGCTTAAAGCTGCCACACATCCAGATAATTTTTGGACCTATTTAAGGTCTATTGGGGTAGCCAACTGTGACAAAGCTCGGATTTTAGCTGGGTTTGCTTCAATTCCTCTATTGTAAATGATGAAGCCTAGAAGTTTTCCAGCAGGAACGCCGAAAACACACTTTTCCGGATTGAGCTTGATGTCATATGTTCGGAGGTTGTCGAATGTGAGACGCAGATCGTCTATTAAGGATTCGACGTGCCTAGTTTTGATGACTACATCATCCATGTATGCTTCAACTGTCTTGTCGATTTGTTTCTCTAGGCATGTTTGAATCATGCATTGATAGGTGGCACCGGCATTTTTGAGCCCAAAAGGCATGGTGTTGAAGCAGAAAGGCCCGTATGGGGTTATGAAGGCCATTGCGGCCTGGTCGGACTCCTTCATCTTGATTTGATGGTATCCGGAGTATGCGTCGAGGAAACACAATGAGTCTTGTCCTACGGTAGCGTCGATGATCTAATTGATGCGAGGGAGGGGAAAGGGATCCTTAGGGCAAGCCTTGTTGAGGTCCTTGAAATCGACACATAGGCGCCAGGATTTGCCCTTCTTTGGTACCATCACCAGGTTTGCTAGCCAGTCCGGGTGTTTTATTTCTCTAATGAATCCGGCTTCGAGTAACTTGGTTAGCTCTTCTGCCATGGCTTGTCGTTTGGGTTCAGAAAAGCATCGTAATGTTTGCTTGACAGCTTGTATCCCTTCAATATGTTTAGACTATGTTCGGCCAGCCTGCATGGGATTCCTGGTATATCAGAAGGATGCCAGGCGAATATGTCCTAGTTCTCGCGTAGGAACGCCCGCAGTGCAGCGTTGACCGTGGGGTCCAGCTATGCCCCGATGGATGCTGTTTTCGTGGAGTCCGTTGGGTGGACCTAGAATTTGACTATTTCATCTGATGGTTTGAAGGAGGTGGATTTGGGTCACTTATCAAGTATCACGTCGTCCCTATCCACCGTGGAGCGCAATGCTGTTAATTCTTCAGCCGCGAGGGCTTCAGACAATGCCTCGAGGGCCAATGCGGCGGTTTTGTTTTTGGCGCGGAGTGCTATGTCCGGATCACTAGCAAGAGTAATGATTCCATTGGGCCCGGGCATCTTGAGCTTCATGTACCCGTAATGGGGTATGGCTTGGAAGCTTGCAAATGCATCTTGCCCTAACAGGGCATGATATCCGCTGTTGAAAGGGGCCACTTGAAAGGTTATTTCTTCGGACCGATAGTTCTCCGGTGTGCCGAATACTACATCCAATTTGATTTTTCCCACACACGTGCCTCCCGACTGAGAATAATTCCTCGGTAGGTCATGCTACTTTGCTTAATGCGGCTCCTGTCTATTTCCATTTTGTTGAGAGTTTCCTCGTAAATGAGGTTTAGTCCGCTGCCGCCATCCATGAGAACTTTGGTAAGCTGAAAACCATCCACAATTGGACTGAGGACCAGTGCGGCAGGTGCCCAGACTGTTCTGAATTTTGGTTCGTCACTGGCATTGAAAGTTATGGACGTGTCATTCCAAGGGTTTATTGTTGCAACTTGGCAGACTTCGGCGAGGCCGCTGAGGGCCCTTTTGCGCCTATTGTTTGAGGCGAAAGTCTTGAAGACTATGAGCACTGTATGGTTGTTGTCTTTCGTGGGATGTTGCTCTGCGGTATTTTTGAGGAGGAGATCCTCGCCGCTCTTGGCCACCTGCCGGAGTATCCAACATGCTCTAAGGTTGTGGGTTGGTATGATATCCGGCGTTGTGTGTATCTTGCATGGCCTATCGAGCCATCCCTCTAGGACGGTTCCGTGCCCCGTAATGGGCTTTGATTTTTTGGTTACTGGATCGGGCGACCGATGAGGGTGCACCCTTTTTGTCCAGATGAGGGGTTTAGTGGAAACCGGTGGCTCCCACGAGGCTGCCTGAGTTATCCAGGCGCTCTCCATTGCGCAATACTTCTGTACTATGGTTGCCAGGTCAGCAAAGTGTAGTACGTGATGGCGATTGATTGCATTGAGGATTCCCTCGTCCGTGCAATTTTTGCAGAATAATGAGATTGCGTCTTCATCGCGGCAGTCTTTGATCTTGTTCTTGACAAGGTGGAATCTAGCCCAAAAGTGATGGACCGTTTCTCGGGACTGCTGTTTGATGTGGGTAAGATCGCCTATATCTGGGTGGGTGGGTGGATTTAAGTCCAAACCCTAACCCAATCTGGGATCCCGAGCTTGAGAAACTTCCAAGCTTAACAGTTCGGGCTCCGGGATATCAACCAATTTCTCAGGCCCACAGTCTGATTCTAAGTTTGGAGTACAGGGCAGGTCTTCCTGCGGGTAAGTATCCGGCTCTGTGAGCTCGGAGATCCGAACATAGTTCATCCACAACATAGGGGAAGAGTCTTTGCACTGCTCCTCCAATACCGCTATCTGATGGGTGATCGGTGGAGATTCAATTTCTCTCTGATCGGGTTTAAGCCCAATCCAATCATAGTCCGTAGCGACTCCCAAGGGGGCGATGCGATCCAGGAGTTTGTTTAAAGACAACAACTCCATCGGATCCATCTGTTCGGAGTATTATGAACTGACGTGGAGACGATTTTCGATGACACGAGAAGTCATCGTCGGCTCGACGGTCGAACGGGCGACCATGGCAAAGCCGCCCAGCCGGAGGGTTTGGCCTGAGGCCAGGGCTCCCCCGGAGGTGATGTTGTCCTTGATAACAAGGTGAGCCATCAAGCCTATCTTCGACGCCACATCGGAACTCTCAATGAAAGCACCAATGTCGGTGTCAAAACCGGTGGATCTCGGGTAGGGGGTCCCGCTACAAAAAAAAGACACATCCGTGACATTTTGGGCTGAACGAATTTTTTTCTGTCATACTTATGACACTTCTATGACAATAATTGTGACAAAACCCAGTATCATCATAGATGTGGTGGGCTCCTACTTCTATGACAAAAAATCATGACAGAAAATGGGCTTTTCATCCTGGGCGGGCCAGAGACGCTGCTGCATGACATTCTTTGGGCCGTCCATGACGGAAAAAACCATGGTAGAAGCGAGGGCAAGGAAAATTTCGGCGAGTTCTGTTGGGGAACGTTGCAGAAAACAAAAAATTTCCTACGGTTTCACCAAGATCCATCTATGAGTTCATCTAGCAACGAGTGATTAGATGCATCTACGTACCTTGTAGATCGCGAGCGGAAGCGTTCAAAGAACGGGGATGATGTAGTCGAACACGACGTGATCCAAATCACCGGAGATCCTAGCACCAAACGGACGGCACCTCCGCGTTCAACACACGTACGGAACAGCCACGTCTCCTCCTTCTTGATCTAGCAAGGGGAGAGGAGAGGTTGAGGGAGATAGCACCAGCAGTAGCACGACGGCGTGGTGTTGATGGAGCTGCAGTACTCCGGCAGGGCTTCGCCAAGCGCTATGGAGGAGGAGGAGGTGTTGGAGAGGGAGAAGGAGGCAACCAAAGGCGTGGGATGAAAGCCCTCCTTCCCCCACTATATATAGGAGGGCCAAGGGGGGGGGCGCTGGCCCTAGGAGATCCAATCTCCTAGGGTGGGGCGGCGGCCAAGGGGGGTTTCCCTCCCCCCCAAGGCACCTAGGAGGTGCCTTCCCCTCCTAGGACTCTTTCCCCTTGTAACCCTAGGCGCATGGGCCTCTTGGGGCTGGTGCCCTTGGCCCATGTAGGCCAAGGCGCACCCCCTACAGCCCATGTGGCCCCCCGGGACAGGTGGCCCCACCCGGTGGACTCCCGGGACCCTTCCGGTGGTCCCGGTACAATACCGATAACCCCGAAACTTGTCCCGATGCCCGAAACAGGACTTCCCATATATAAATCTTTACCTCCAGACCATTCCGGAACTCCTCGTGACGTCCGGGATCTCATCCGGGACTCCGAACAACATTCGGGTTACTGCATATACATATCCCTACAACCCTAGCGTCACCGAACCTTAAGTGTGTAGACCCTACGGGTTCGGGAGACATGTAGACATGACCGAGATCGCTCTCCGGTCAATAACCAACAGCGGGATCTGGATACCCATGTTGGCTCCCACATGCTCCTCGATGATCTCATCGGATGAACCACGATGTCGAGGATTCAAGCAACCCCGTATACAATTCCCTTTGTCAATCGATATGTTACTTGCCCGAGATTCGATCGTCGGTATCCCAATACCTCGTTCAATCTCGTTACCGGCAAGTCACTTTACTCGTACCGTAATGCATGATCCCGTGACCAGACACTTGGTCACTTTGAGCTCATTATGATGATGCATTACCGAGTGGGCCCAGTGATACCTCTCCGTCATGCGGAGTGACAAATCCCAGTCTTGATCCATGTCAACCCAACAGACACTTTCGGAGATACCCGTAGTATACCTTTATAGTCACCCAGTTACGTTGTGACGTTTGGCACACCCAAAGCACTCCTACGGTATCCGGGAGTTACACGATCTCATGGTCTAAGGAAAAGATACTTTGACATTGGAAAACTCTAGCAAACGAACTATACGATCTTGTGCTATGTTTAGGATTGGGTCTTGTCCATCACATCATTCTCCTAATGATGTGATCTCGTTATCAATGACATCCAATGTCCATAGTCAGGAAACCATGACTATCTGTTGATCAACGAGCTAGTCAACTAGAGGCTTACTAGGGACATGTTGGTGTCTATTATTCACACATGTATTACGATTTCCGGATAATACAATTATAGCATGAATAAAGACAATTATCATGAACAAGGAAATATAATAATAATGCTTTTATTATTGCCTCTAGGGCATATTTCCAACAGTCTCCCACTTGCACTAGAGTCAATAATCTAGTTACATTGTGATGAATCGAACACCCATGGAATTCTGGTGTTGATCATGTTTTGCTCTAGGGAGAGGTTTAGTCAACGGATCCGCTACATTCAGGTCCGTATGTACTTTACAAATCTCTATGTCTCCATCTTGAACATTTTCACGAATGGAGTTGAAGCGACGCTTGATGTGCCTTGTCTTCTTGTGAAACCTGGGCTCCTTGGCAAGAGCAATAGCTCCAGTGTTGTCACAGAAGAGCTTGATCGGCCCCGACGCATTGGGTATGACTCCTAGGTCGGTGATGAACTCCTTCACCCATATTGCTTCATGTGCTGCCTCCGAGGCTGCCATGTACTCCGCTTCACATGTAGATCCCGCCACGACGCTCTGCTTGCAACTGCACCAGCTTACTGCCCCACCATTCAAAATATACACGTATCCGGTTTGTGACTTAGAGTCATCCAGATCTGTGTCGAAGCTAGCGTCGACGTAACCCTTTACGACGAGCTCTTCGTCACCTCCATAAACGAGAAACATTTCCTTTGTCCTTTTCAGGTACTTCAGGATATTCTTGACCGCTGTCCAGTGTTCCTTGCCGGGATTACTTTGGTACCTTCCTACCAAACTTACGGCAAGGTTTACATCAGGTCTGGTACACAGCATGGCATACATAATAGAACCTATGGCTGAGGCATAGGGGATGACACTCATCTCTTCTATATCTTCTGCCGTGGTCGGACATTGAGCTGAGCTCAATTTCACACCTTGTAACACAGGCAAGAACCCCTTCTTAGATTGATCCATATTGAACTTCTTCAATATCTTATCAAGGTATGTGCTTTGTGAAAGACCTATGAGGCGTCTTGATCTATCTCTATAGATCTTGATGCCTAATATATAAGCAGCTTCTCCAAGGTCCTTCATTGAAAAACTTTTATTCAAGTAGGCCTTAATGCTGTCCAAGAGTTCTATATCATTTCCCATCAAAAGTATGTCATCTACATATAATATGAGAAATGCTACAGAGCTCCCACTCACTTTCTTGTAAACGCAGGCTTCTCCATAAGTCTGTGTAAACCCAAACGCTTTGATCATCTCATCAAAGCGAATGTTCCAACTCCGAGATGCTTGCACCAGCCCATAAATCGAGCGTTGGAGCTTGCACACCTTGTCAGCATTCTTAGGATCGACAAAACCTTCCGGCTGCATCATATACAATTCTTCCTTAAGGAAACCATTAAGGAATGCCGTTTTGACGTCCATTTGCCATATTTCATAATCATAGAATGCGGCAATCGCTAACATGATTCGGGCGGACTTCAGCTTCGCTACCAGTGAGAAAGTCTCATCGTAGTCAACCCCTTGAACTTGTCGATAACCCTTAGTGACAAGCCGAGCTTTATAGATGGTCACATTACCATCCGCGTCTGTCTTCCTCTTAAAGATCCATTTATTTTCTATGGCTCGCCGCTCAACGGGCAAGTCAGTCAAAGTCCATACTTCGTTTTCATACATGGATCCTATCTCGGATTTCATGGCTTCTAGCCATTTGTCGAAATCCGGGCCCGCCATCGCTTCTTCATAGTTCGAAGGTTCACCGTTGTCTAACAACATGATTTCCAAGACAGGGTTGCCGTACCACTCTGGTGCGGAACGTGTCCTTGTGGACCTTCGAATTTCAGTAGGAGCTTGATCAGAGTATCTTGATCATCATCAATAACTTCCTCTCTAGTAGGTGCAGGCACCTCAGGAACATTTTCTTGAGTTGTGCCATTTTCCGGTTCAAGAGGTAACACTTCATCAAGTTCTACTTTCCTCCCACTTACTTCTTTCGAGAGAAACTCTTTCTCTAGAAAGAATCCATTCTTGGCAACAAAGATCTTGCCTTCGGATCTGAGGTAGAAGGTATACCCAACAGTTTCTTTAGGGTATCCTATGAAGACGCATTTTTCCGACTTGGGTTCGAGCTTTTCAGGTTGAAGTTTCTTGACATAAGCATCGCATCCCCAAACTTTCAGAAACGACAGCTTAGGTTTCTTCCCAAACCATAATTCAAATGGTGTCGTCTCAACGGATTTCGACGGAGCCCTATTTAAAGTGAATGCGGCAGTCTCTAAAGCATAGCCCCAAAAAGATAGTGGTAAATCGGTAAGAGACATCATAGATCGCACCATATCTAATAGAGTGCGATTACGACGTTCGGACACACCATTACGCTGAGGTGTTCCAGGCGGCGTGAGTTGTGAAACTATTCCACATTTTCTTAAGTGTGTGCCAAACTCGTGACTCAATTATTCTCCTCCTCGATCTGATCGTAGGAACTTGATTTTCCTGTCACGTTGATTCTCAACTTCACTCTGAAATTCCTTGAACTTTTCAAAGGTTTCAGACTTGTGTTTCATTAGGTAGATATACCCATATCTACTCAAATCATCAGTGAGGGTGAGAACATAACGATAGCCACCGCGAGCCTCAACACTCATTGGACCGCACACATCAGTATGTATGATTTCCAATAAGTTGGTTGCTCGCTCCATTGTTCCTGAGAACGGAGTCTTGGTCATCTTACCCATGAGGCATGGTTCGCACGTGTCAAATGATTCGTAATCAAGAGACTCTAAAAGTCCATCTGCATGGAGCTTCTTCATGCGTTTGACACCTATGTGACCAAGGCGGCAGTGCCACAAGTACGTGGGACTATCATTATCAACTTTACATCTTTTGGTACTCACACTATGAATATGTGTAGCATTACGCTCGAGATTCATTAAGAATAAACCATTCACCATAGGAGCATGACCATAAAACATATCTCTCATATAAATAGAACAACCATTATTCTCGGATTTAAATGAGTAGCCATCTCGAATTAAACGAGATCCCGATACAATGTTCATGCTCAAAGCTGGCACTAAATAACAATTATTAAGGTTTAAAACTAATCCCGAAGGTAAATATAGAGGTAGCGTGCCGACGGCGATCACATTGACCTTGGAACCATTCCCGACGCGCATCGTCACCTCGTCCTTTGCCAGTCTCCGCTTATTCCGCAGCCCCTGCTTTGAGTTACAAATGTGAGCAACTGCACCGGTATCAAATACCCAGGAGCTACTACGAGTACTGGTAAGGTACACATCAATTACATGTATATCACATATACCTTTTGTTTTGCCGGCCTTCTTGTCCGCTAAGTATTTGGGGCAGTTCCGCTTCCAGTGACCACTTTCCTTGCAATAAAAGCACTCAGTCTCGGGCTTGGGTCCATTCTTTGGCTTCTTCCCGGCAGCTTGCTTGCCGGGCGCGGCAACTCCCTTGCCGTCCTTCTTGAAGTTCTTTTTACCCTTGCCCTTCTTGAACTTAGTGGTTTTATTGACCATCAACACTTGATGTTCCTTCTTGACTTCTACCTCTGCTGATTTCAGCATTGCAAATACCTCAGGAATGGTCTTTTCCATCCCCTGCATATTGAAGTTCATCACAAAGCTCTTGTAGCTCGGTGGAAGCGACTGGAGGATTCTGTCAATGACCGCATCATCCGGGAGATTAACTCCCAGCTGAGTCAAGCGGTTATGTAACCCAGACATAGTGAGTATGTGCTCACTGACAGAACTATTTTCCTCCATCTTACAGCTGAAGAATTTGTCGGAGACTTCATATCTCTCGACCCGGGCATGAGCTTGGAAAACCATTTTCAGCTCTTCGAACATCTCATATGCTCCATGTCTCTCAAAACGCTTTTGGAGCCCCGGCTCTAGGCTGTAAAGCATGCCGCACTGAACGAGGGAGTAGTCATCGGTACGTGCCTGCCAAGCGTTCATAACGTCTTGTTCTGCAGGGAGAACAGGTGCGTCACCCAGCGGTGCTTGTAGGACATAATCTTTCTTGGCAGCTATGAGGATGATCCTCAGGTTCCGGACCCAGTCCGTATAGTTGCTGCCATCGTCTTTCAGCTTGGTTTTCTCTAGGAACGCGTTGAAGTTGAGGACTACGTTGGCCATTTGATCTACAAGACATATTGTAAAGATTTTAGACTAAGTTCATGATAATTAAGTTCATCTAATCAAATTATTTAATGAACTCCCACTTAGATAGACATCCCTCTTCTAGTCATCTAAGTATAACATGATCCGAGTCAACTAGGCCGTGTCCGATCATCACGTGAGACGGACTAATCAATGTCGGTGAACATCTTCATGTTGATCGTATCTTCTATACGACTCATGCTCGACCTTTCGGTCTTCTGTGTTCCGAGGCCATGTCTATACACATGCTAGGCTCGTCAAGTCAACCTAAGTGTTTGCATGTGTAAATCTGTCTTACACCCGTTGTATGTGAACGTTTGAATCAAACACCCGATCATCACGTGGTGCATTGAAACAACGAGCTGTCGCAACGGTGCACAGTTAGGGGAAACACTTTCTTGAAATTATTATGAGGGATCATCTTATTTACTACCGTCGTTCTAAGTAAACAAGATGCAAAACATGATAAACATCAAATGCAATCAAATAATAATAGTGACATGATATGGCCAATATCACATAGCTCCTTTGATCTCCATCTTGGGGCTCCATGATCATCTTGTCACCGGCTTGACACCATGATCTCCATCATCATGATCCCCATCATTGTGTCTCCATGAAGTTGCTCGCCAACTATTACTTCTACTACTATGGCTAACGCGTTTAGCAATAAAGTAAAGTAATTTACATGGCGTTTCTCAATGACACGCAGGTCATACAAAAAATAAAGACAACTCCTATGGCTCCTGCCGGTTGTCATACTCATCGACATGCAAGTCGTGATTCCTATTACAATAGCATGAACATCTCATACATCACATATAGATCATTCATCATTCATCACAACTTTGGCCATATCATATCACAAAGCACTTGCTGCAAAAACAAGTTAGACGTCCTCTAATTGTTGTTGCATGTTTTACGTGGCTGAAGTAGGGTTCTAGCAAGAACGTTTTCTTACCTACGTGAAAGCCACAACGTGATTTGTCAACTTCTATTTACCCTTCATAAGGACCCTTTTCATCGAATCCGCTCCAACTAAAGTAGGAGAGACAGACACCCGCCAGCCACCTTATGCAACTAGTGCATGTTAGTCGGTGGAACCGGTCTCACGTAAGCGTACGTGTAAGGTTGGTCCGGGCCGCTTCATCCCACAATACCGTTGAAGCAAGATAAGACTAGTAGCGGCAAGAAAGTTGACAACATCTACGCCCACAACAAATTGTGTTCTACTCGCGCAAGAAGAACTACGCATAGACCTAGCTCATGATGCCACTGTTGGGGAACGTTGCAGAAAACAAAAATTTTCCTATGGTTTCACCAAGATCCATCTATGAGTTCATCTAGCAACGAGTGATTAGATGCATCTACGTACCTTGTAGATCGCGAGCGGAAGCGTTCAAAGAACGGGGATGATGTAGTCGAACACGACGTGATCCAAATCACCGGAGATCCTAGCACCGAACGGACGGCACCTCCGCGTTCAACACACGTACGGAACAGCCATGTCTCCTCCTTCTTGATCTAGCAAGGGGAGAGGAGAGGTTGAGGGAGATGGCACCAGCAGCAGCACGACGGCGTGGTGTTGATGGAGCTGCAGTACTCCGGCAGGGCTTCGCCAAGCGCTATGGAGGAGGAGGAGGTGTTGGAGAGGGAGAAGGAGGCAACCAAAGGCGTGGGATGAAAGCCCTCCTTCCCCCACTATATATAGGAGGGCCAAGGGGGGGGCGCCGGCCCTAGGAGATCCAATCTCCTAGGGTGGGGCGGCGGCCAAGGGGGGTTTCCCTCCCCCCCAAGGCACCTAGGAGGTGCCTTCCCCTCCTAGGACTCTTTCCCCTTGTAACCCTAGGCGCATGGGCCTCTTGGGGCTGGTGCCCTTGGCCCATGTAGGCCAAGGCGCACCCCCTACAGCCCATGTGGCCCCCCAGGACAGGTGGCCCCACCCGGTGGACTCCCGGGACCCTTCCGGTGGTCCCGGTACAATACCGATAACCCCGAAACTTGTCCCGATGCCCGAAACAGGACTTCCCATATATAAATCTTTACCTCCGGACCATTCCGGAACTCCTCGTGACGTCCGGGATCTCATCCGGGACTCCGAACAACATTCGGGTTACTGCATATACATATCCCTACAACCCTAGCGTCACCGAACCTTAAGTGTGTAGACCCTACGGGTTCGGGAGACATGCAGACATGACCGAGATCGCTCTCCGGTCAATAACCAACAGCGGGATCTGGATACCCATGTTGGCTCCCACATGCTCCATCGATGATCTCATCGGATGAACCACGATGTCGAGGATTCAAGCAACCCCGTATACAATTCCCTTTGTCAATCGATATGTTACTTGCCCGAGATTCGATCGTCGGTATCCCAATACCTCGTTCAATCTCGTTACCGGCAAGTCACTTTACTCGTACCGTAATGCATGATCCCGTGACCAGACACTTGGTCACTTTGAGCTCATTATGATGATGCATTACCGAGTGGGCCCAGTGATACCTCTCCGTCATGCGGAGTGACAAATCCCAGTCTTGATCCATGTCAACCCAACACACACTTTTGGAGATACCCGTAGTATACCTTTATAGTCACCCAGTTACGTTGTGACATTTGGCACACCCAAAGCACTCCTACGGTATCCGGGAGTTACACGATCTCATGGTCTAAGGAAAAGATACTTTGACATTGGAAAACTCTAGCAAACGAACTATACGATCTTGTGCTATGTTTAGGATTGGGTCTTGTCCATCACATCATTCTCCTAATGATGTGATCTCGTTATCAATGACATCCAATGTCCATAGTCAGGAAACTATGACTATCTGTTGATCAACGAGCTAGTCAACTAGAGGCTTACTAGGGACATGTTGGTGTCTATTATTCACACATGTATTACGATTTCTGGATAATACAATTATAGCATGAATAAAGACAATTATCATGAACAAGGAAATATAATAATAATGCTTTTATTATTGCCTCTAGGGCATATTTCCAACAAGTTCCCGATTACGGTGGGTGGTAGGGGGCCGAGCAATGCGCATTTCTCTCATACACGTACGCGCGTGTGTGCGAGGCGTTGGGCTCTAACTGAACCTAACCGAGGTGTCTCCTAACTGAACCCGAGCGATTGTACTACAGGCTACGCGTTACTTAACCCGAGCGATCGAGCGATTCCTTCGCTACTACTGCTAACTGAAGCCGATCGATGCTGCCTCTGGATGAACAGTGAGCGTTGCAGGGGGGTTTGGATGAATAGTGAGCGTTGCGTGGGGGGGTGGATGAACAGTGAGCGGTGGGGGTGGATGAACAGGACCCGTGGCATTGCCTCTGGATGAACAGGACCCCGATCGATCGAGCCGGTTGGGGCTGGATGAACAGGACACCGTGGAGGGCTGGATGAACAGGACGACCCCGTGGAGGGCTGGATGAACAGTAGATGGTGGAGGGGTGGATGAACAGTAGCCCGTGGAGGGGTGTTTGAACAGGAGCCCGTGGAGAGGGGTGGTTGAACAGTAGCCGGTGGAGTAGCGCGCGGTGGAGGCTGGATTAACAGGAGCCCGTGGATGAATAGTCGCAGGTGGAGGCTAGAGGAGGTCGACGGTGGATGAACAGTAGCCCGTGGAGGCTGGAGGGGGTCGATGGTGGAGATGAACAGTATCCCGTAGAGTCCCGTTTTGCAGTACACCACACCCCTCCCGATGAACAGGACCTCCGTTTCGACCGTAGCGCTCCAACACAAGTCCGTTTCGTCTGTTTTGCGGTACGCCACACCCCTCCCGATCAACAGGACCCCCGTTTCAACCGTAGGAGGTCCATTTCCTCCGTTTTGCGGTACGCCAGACCCCTCTCGATGAACAGGATCCCGTTTCGAACGTGGCCTGTCGAACACAAGGCCATTTCCTCCGTTCTACGGTACACCAGGTCTCGTTTCCATTGGCTGTTCCACCCAAGCCGGTTGGCTCCCACGCGTTCTGTTGCCTCCCGATGAACATGACGCATTCCGTTGCCTCCCCATGAACATGACGAAGACGCAGTTTCTCCCTTCCGACCCAGCCATGTACAGGAGCCCTGGCCGTACGTACGCGCGAGTAGGCGTTCGAGACCCCGCCCGTATGTACGTACGTGGCCGTATTTACTTTCTTGCACCCTAGCCATTGTACGTACATGTACATGCTACGTGTGTGCCTCTACTACGACACGTGCGCACCTCTAAATCGACCAGCATGTACGTACACATTCGCGACCAGAATGACAACGCTACGTACGCTTCGACCAGGTGGATCCCGACTGTCAGGCACTTCCTTGCGTGCGAAGATGTAGCTGGTGGGTCCCAGCAGTCAGGGGGCGAATCATTTTTTTTTTGCCCGGATGCACTTCCTTGCGTGCGAAGATGTAGCTGGTGGGTCCCAGCAGTTAGGGGGAAATGTTTTTTTTCACGAAATACGGTGGCCCATCCGGTGGGTCCCCGCTATCAGGTGGAGGAATAATTATTTTGCTCGTAATAAGGAGACACTCCTTGCTGCGGTCGTGGACCCAGATGTTAGCCTCTCCACGTACAATCCACATCCGATGGAAGCCGTTCCTTGACCAAGTTGACCATGCTGCGCCGAGAGCACCAGGGCGATGGACGACGGCGAGGCCTAGGAAGGGGACGACGCGGAGCCGGGGAAGACATGGCAGTGGATGCCCACGCGTAGAGGAGTATGAAGGTTCACTAGTTCACGATGGTGTGAGGCTGCCGTCGCCGTAGAATAACAGGGGGTGTGGGTGAGTAGAGGGATGGCCTGGCCAGCGGTGGGAGTAGTAGGGGCGGTGAGGTTTCCGCCGCATCGCAGCCGGCCACGGGAGGCAGGAGCATGAGGCACGACCGACGCTGGTTTGGGCGGCTGGAGCAAGAAGACCAGAGGTTGAAGAAGCACTACGGCCGTTGGATTGACATCGTACGGTCCCTGGAGCTAGAATCATGCATATTGACTAAGTTGACAAAGCCCTCCGTCCCCGTCAACTTAGTAGGCCCACAAGTCAGCCTGCCACTATACTGGGTCCCAGCTAGCAGGGGGAGTATTCTTTTTTTGTGCGTAATAAGGAGGCACTTCCTTGTGTGCGAAGATATAGCTGGTGGTTCCAAGCTGTCAGCGGCAGTAACATTTTTTTCATGAAATACAGAGGCCCTTTCGGTGGGTTCCAGATGTCAGGTGGAGGAATCATTATTTTGTGCATAATAAGGAGGCATTTCCTTGCGTGCAGCTGTGGACCCAGCTGTCAGCCTCTCCACGTACAGTGCACTTCAGATGCATGTTGGTCGTTGACCATGTTGACCAGGCCGCGCCGAGAGCACTAGGGCGGTGGACGATGGGGAGGCCTGGGAAGGGAACGACGCGGAGGCAGGGAAGACTCGGCAGTTGTTTCCCACGCGGAGGGGAGTACGACTGTACGAGGGTTTACTGGTTCGTCTATCATCGCCGGAGAATAAAAGCAGGTGTGGATGAGTAGAGGGATGGCTAGGCCAGCAATGGGAGTATGATGGTGTAGTGAGGCCTGCGCAGCAGCACAGCCGGCCGCGAGGAGGAGGGAGCAGGCAGTCCTGCCGGCGCTTGTTTGAGCGGCTGGAGCAGGAAGAGCAGAGATTGAAGAAGCACGACGGTCGTTGCATGGAAATCCAACAGTCACTGCTTGGGCGTCAACCTTTTTTTAGGAAAGCCTCAAATCTGTGGAAAACAGCATACAACCCATCTGCCATTATTTCTAATAATTTACAACCCATTTGCTAATTCTTAAGGTTGTTTTGGAGCCCATATTCTTTTTGTTAGCATTACAGCCCATATTGTGGCCACGGTTAAAAAATTATACGAAATTTTGCATATTTTGGTGCGGTCCGAACTGTTTTTAATCCAGAAATTTTTAGTCACATTCAAACTGATTTTAAAAATAAATGAATATCAATATAAAATCCAACAAATTGTCCACGCATAAAAATCAATGCAATTTAAAATCTCGAAATAAAAAAAGAAATTTGAAACTAATTGCCGGTTTGATGTGTCTTAAAAATGTACATCCCATTTCTCATTACTGGTAGGCCATTTTCTCGGCCAGCCGAATGAATCTCCCCTCATCTTGAAAGATTTGCAGCCCAACAGGCCTGACAAAGCGACTTACTTGGCAAATAACAAAAAAACTGGGTTGTGGCCGTGGACCCAGCTGCGGCCGTGGACCCAGCTGTCAGCCTCTCCATGTATAGTACTCTTCAGATGGAAGTCGGTCGTTGACCACATTGACCACGCCACGCCGAGAGCACCAAGGCGGTGGCCGACGGCGAGGCCTAGGAAGGGGACAACACGGAGCCGGGGAAGACGCAGTAGTGGATGCCCACCCGGAGAGGAGTACGAGGGTTCACTGGTTCGGCTGCGGCGTGAGGCTGCCATCACCACAGAATAATAGTGGGTATGGGTGAGTAGAGGGATGCCCTGGGCCAGCGGTGGGAGTAGTAGGGGCGGTGAGGCCTCCGTGGCATCACAGCCGGCCACGAGAGGCAGGGGCACACGACACGACCGGCGCTGCTTTGGGCGGCTGGAGCAAGAAGACCAGAGGTTGAAGAAGCACTATGGTCGTTGGATGGACATCGTACGGTCACTGGAGCTAGAATCATTCATATTGACTAAGTTGACAAAGCCCTCCATCCCTATCAACTTAGTAGGCCCACAAGTCAGCCACCCACTATGGTGGGTCCCAGCTAGCAGGGGGTATTCATTTTTTTTGTGTAATAAGGAGGCACTTCCTTGCGTGCAAAGATATAGCTAGTGGGTCCGACCTGTCAGCGGGGGGAACATTTTTTCGTGAAATAAAGAAGCCCTTCCCGCATACAGTCCATGTACAGTGCGTAATAAGGAGGAACTTTCCTTGCGTGCGACCATGGACCTCATGGGTCCCAACCGTCAGGCTCTCCACGTACGGTCCTCTTCCGATGACTCTCGTATGTTGACCACGCCGCGCCGAGCGCATCGAGGCAGTGGACGACGGCGAGGCCCCAGACTGGGACGACCCGAAGATGGGGAACACGCGGCAGTGGAGTCGCATACGGAGAGGAGTGGGAAACTTGACTGGTTCGGGTGCGGGGTGGGCCTACACTCGGCAGAGAATAACATGAGGTACGGAGTGGAGGGATGGCCGTCGGCGGGGTAGCGTTTCGCTGAGGAGTGCAAAACAACGCCGTTGGACGCTGAAGGCTGGAGTAGGCGGTCCCGGCAACGCTGGGGGAAGAAGACGAGAGATTGAAGAAGAATGCCGGCCGTTGGATGTAAATCCAACGCCTTCTTAGGCTTAGACCGACTGGCCCACATGTCAGCTAGTCTATTTGTTTTTTAGTCCATTTGGTGGGCTGGGTGAAACAATGATGTAGCATATATGCATCCCATTTATATATATGGTAGGATTTAAATCCCATCTGCATTTTTCTAGAAATCTGCGGACTTGCTGGGCTGGGTGAAAATATCATGTTGGGCTAGACGGAGAAATGTTATAAAAACATAAACACATGATTGCACGTCTATTACTGCATTGGTCAGTAAAATCTTTGCAAGCTTATGTACGCAATCAATAGGAGTTAACTTGCCAAGTTATATATAAACAATTATTATTATTATTTTGTAAGAACTTCCAACTTACGAAATAAAACATCATTTAAATTTGATGAGTTAATAGTACGTGGGGTATTATTATTTTTTAGGCTAGACGTGGGGCAATTGAGTTGGTTCTAGGGAAAGTACTGGGAGAAAACTCAGTTTACATCGAAAAAGAAAGTGGGAGAAAATTCACAGACCTGCTGGGTCCACCTGAGGAGGGGAATATGTTGGGAGGAAGGGATTCAAAGCACGGCAGCCGAGTGAACTAGTTTTTTTAACGGACAAGTGAACTAGTGACATACATAAGCAAATAGCCACTAAAAAAGCAATCAGGTTAATGGGTTCTTAAAAGAAATATTTCGGACAAAACAGATAATTACGACACATAGCCTAATGCATGAAACACTCAGATGATAAAGGTGCTTATAAACAGATAAAGTACAACATCTAGACCTTCCTGGCACGCTTGATCATGACGCTGCAGTTGTCCGTGTACTCGTCGGTTACGGGAAGTAGACATGCCCTCTTGTCGAAGATCTGCCTGTACATGTCGTAGCATGCTTATGCGTCCTTGGCCGCATAGGTTATGTAGGCTAGATTCAGAGGTACCCCCCACGTGTTCGGGTCCTTGGTATCGTTGTCTTCTTTCATGTTGGCGTATCAGGGGTCGATGATGGTATCGGCGAGGTCAACCATGGTGTCCTTCTCCTGTCCATTGCTGATGATCTTGTATTGCTTCTGGATGTCGACAAGCTTGTTGCACCAGATGGCCGAATCGTCACGTTCTTCCTTCTCTCCACCGTAGCGAAGGTGCAGTCGGTGCTGCCGATGAAACGGATGAATGCTCCAGAACCTCTGATGGCCCTACAGAAGTGGTAGATGAGAACCTCGTCCCGCACACATACCTGGGTGACGGTGATCTGCTAGTCCCTGTCAAGAGACGAATGGATGGGCACAAGGTCTAGTCCTGCAACCTTGTGCTTTCTCGTCCTATAGGTACTGCTTGAACTCGGCGAGGCAGAGCTTCACCGAGTCCGAATCGTTGGTGTACATCACATTCAACTTGGTGCAGCCATAGGACTGAACGGCGAACTCAAAGGGGAACTCCTTGCTGAAGTCCATATCCAGCAGGCTCACCCCTTGGATCGCCATTGGAGTCTCTTCAAGTGAATGAGTGTGTAGGCGGCGACAGCAATTCATTTTTCAGCTCTTGGGGAACTGGATTCAACAGTAAACTGAGTGTGTACATGCGACAACAGTTACTACCCCTCCCTCGTTCGTTGCACGCCCAACAGAAGATGCACCCTCGACGCATTCAAACGCCTCCATTAAGAAACCTACTCCGGCCACACGTTGGTTCACGAGCAGGTCTGTATTGGTACTGTAATAACAGGAGTTAGTGGTCACTTTACTTAAATTTAATTAGCTTTAATAGAAATTTATACTTAAAACAAGCAATGCATTGGCTCGTTTTATTAGTGCCGCAGGATCAACATGCACAACAATTAGAATTATTATTCTCAGGACGCACACGATCAGCACATTTGTTGCACTTTCACAAAGATAATACTACCAAGTTTGAACTGTTTGTTATGGTTGTTGTCCTCCGCATCATCATGCCGTGTTTCCCAGCTTGCAAGATTCAGAACCAACAAATAAGATCCAAATAATAAGTACAACAAAGATGCCTACACATCTCATTGATTCGCAGCTTGCAAGATTCAGAACCAACAAATAAGATCCAAATAATAAGTACAACAAAGATGCCTACGCATCTCATTGATTCCCAGCTTGCAAGATTCAGAACCAACAAATAAGATCCAAATAATAAGTACAACAAAGATGCCTACACATCTCATTGATTCCCAGCTTGCAAGATTCAGAACCAACCCATTAGAGCCTTTTGATAAAGTGAATATCGGGATTAAATCCATCTTGGCTAGCCATGTCATACAATCGAAGAACTTGGCGAATGCTCTTGACCGTCACAACATCTGTAGTTGAGTATTCCTGTTTGCACAGCACAAACAAGAAGAGCATGATTTCACTTTAATAGTGGCCTCCTTGAACTCAACCTGCAACTCCACTAGGATGAGGCCTACCTAGAGTTCCATGATTCAATTCATGCGCCTTTTTCTGCAATTCACCTGAAAAGAAACAAAGATTGCATCATCAGCTAGCAAGAAGTACTTGCTCTCGTGAGCTGGCAGGTTCTTCTTTAGTAGTTGCACTAAAATTGAGGAACATTAAGGTTGGTTGTCCGGCTCATGTAAGGTGCAACTATAATTTTCTTATCCTTTTGTGCAGATCCACTAAAACAAAGTGCCATTGTGGTGACAGTGACGACTCATCTTGCAAAGGCTAATAAAATATTGCACGAGATTACCAGCAGAACTTGACGGAGATTTTGGAAACTCCAATCACCATTTTGTGCAGTTCCACCAAAATTGAGAGATGTTGCCCACGTGACATTTTAGTTGAACTGCACAAGACACTCATTCCAAAAAAAATTGTGCAGTTTACCAAAAGGTCACAATAGCAACAAGGTGAAATGGATATCCCTATCTACACAAAAAGATAGAAAGTAAACAGTTGTTGGTCAATAAGAATATACGAAACATATACAAAATGAATAGAAATTTTAAAACTTCACCAATGCTTCATGTTACGAGAAACATTACGATCAACAATGAGATTCCTCAAATATGGGATTACTTTAATGGTGGCATTGCTTGTTTACCAGACATAGTAAATCAACAGCAGCTAAAGAGTTGGTTTAAGAGCATGGGACCGTGGGGACACTAGGACACTCAGCAGCGTAAAGGAGCAACTTACTTATCATACTCGGGAAAACAGCAGGAGTGCCATTTGTAACATAGTTTAATTGCATCTTATCACTAGAGGCATTAGATTAACAATAACACTGGTTAGACATGTCCCTAAGGTAATAGTGTGATCGCTTCATTTTACATGTGCCCTTACATTAACAACAACAAAAGGTTGGTATAAGGACATGCGACAGTGGACGCATCAGCACAATGTACCTACAAGGAGGCATAAAGTGGAGATGTCGAGTTTGTTCATGCTATGTGAGGGCAGCAAACCTAATCCTGGAGACCTCGTACTATGTGAGGGCAGCAAATCTAATCCTGGAGACCTTTTACTATGTGAGGGCAGCAAATCTAATCCTGGAGACCTTTTACTATGTGAGAGCAGCAAATCTAATCCTGAGACCTTTTACTATGTGAGGGAAACAATTCTAATCCTGGAGACCTTTTACTATGTGAGGGTGATACGTCTCCAACGTATCTATAATTTTTTATTGTTCCATGCTATTATATTACCCTTTTTGGATGTTTATGGGCTTTGTTTTACACATTTATATCATTTTTGGGACTAACCTACTAACCTGAGGCCCAGCCCATATTGTTGTTTTTTGCCTATTTCAGTATTTCGAAGAAAAGGAATATCAAACGGAGTCCAAACAGAATGAAACCTTCGGGAGCGTTATTTTGGAACAAATCTGATCCGGAGAGCTTGGAGTGCAAGTCAAGAAGCTCCCGAGGGCCCCACGAGATAGCCCCCCCTGTAGGGTGCGCCCCCCTATCTCGTGGGCCTCTCGAGCGGCCATCGACGTACTTCTTCCTCCTATATATACCTACGTACCCCGAAAACATCCAGGAGCACCAAAAAACACAATTTCCACCGCCATAACCTTCTGTACCCGCGAGATCCCATATTGGAGCCTTCGCCGGCACTCTGTCGGAGGGGGAATCGACCATGGAGGGCTTCTACATCAACATCCTTGCCCCTCCGATGAGTTGTGAGTAGTTTACCACAGACCTAAAGGTCCATAGTTATTAGCTAGATGGCTTCTTCTCTCTTTTTGGATCTCAATACAATGTTCTCCCCCTCTCTTGTGGAGATCTATTCGATGTAATCTCTTTTTGCGGTGTGTTTGTCGAGATCTGATGAATTGTGGGTTTATGATCAAGTTTATCTATGAATAATATTTGAATCCTCTCTAAATTCTTTTATGTATGATTGAGTTATCTTTGCAAGTCTCTTCGAATTATCAGTTTGGTTTGGCCTACTAGATTGGTTCTTGTTGCCATGGGAGAAGTGCTTAGCTTTGGGTTCAATCTTGCGGTGTTCTTACCCAGTGACAAAAAGGGTTGCAAGACACATATTGTATTGTTGGCATCGAGGATAACAAGATGGGGTTTATATCATATTGCGTGAGTTTATCCCTCTACATCATGTCATCTTGCTTAATGCATTACTCCGTTCTTATGAACTTAATACTCTAGATGCATGCTGGATAGCGGTCGATGTGTGGAGTAATAGTAGTAGATGCAGGCAGGAGTCGGTCTACTTGTTATGGACGTGATGCCTATATACATGATCATGCCTAGATAATCTCATAACTATGCGCTTTTCTATCAATTGCTCGACAGTAATTTGTTCACCCACTGTAATACTTATGCTATCTCGAGAGAAGCCTCTATTGAAACCTATGGCCCCTGGGTCTATCTCTTATCATATTTGCTTTCAATCTACTTTTATTTGCATCTTTACTTTTTGCATCTATCTTATAAAATACCAAAAATATATTTATCTTATCTTACTATCTTTATTAGATCTCACTTTCGCAAGTGGCCGTGAAGGGATTGACAACCCCTTTATTGCGTTGGTTGCGAGTTCTCAGTTTGTTTGTGTAGGTGCGTGGGACTTTTGAGCAGCCTCCTACTGGATTGATACCTTGGTTCTCAAAACTGAGGGAAATACTTACGCTACACTTTGCTGCATCACCCTCTCCTCTTCGAGGAAAACCAACGCAAGCTCAAGACGTAGCAGAGGGCAGCAAATCTAATCCTGGACATACTCTGTTGACCTGCCACCAACAGCCACTTTCTATCCTTTTTTCAACCAATAATAGATCTGTTCCTTATCCAGTTTGTACTGTGTTTTCCTATTATTTCCCTTTTCAATCAAGAGACTGGTTGGGTTTCCGGTCTCTACTACTTTCACCATAGATTCATGCTACAACTTTCCCCCCTTTCTTTGTTGTTTGAACAAAGCCCTAGATTCGAATGCATGAAGTAGCTTTACCTCTAATAATACTAAAAATTTAGGTGGCTTTGGAAGAGCTGATGGGCGTAGAAAAATATGCACATGCATACACGTGGGGAGCTGGGGCAGTAGAGCAAGGCCGCTTTCCAAGAACTTATACCTGAGGGTCGCCGGGGTGTCGGCGGCGGCAGGTCGGATCTGCGGACAATACGACAGGGAGGAAGAAGGGTCGGAGGACCTCCCAAGCCTGCCTGTGTCGGAGAGAACGACAAGGGCAGAGGATCGGGCCCTTCCGGCAGCTGTGGGTTTCCTCCCTCGGCGGCGATGACCGCGTGAACGATGCACCTTTTAGTCCTCTACACACACCGGCCGAAGGGGTCCGGCCGGATCTGTGACCAGCGGTGAGAAGAGAGAAAATGTCGCTACCGCTATCTTATTTATATCTGGAGAGGATGAGAGAATGAAGAGAGCAACCCTAGTAAAGCAAGCGCTCAGGCCCCTGCGTACATATATAGTGGAGTGATTATCTTTTTCTCTCCACAACAAGCATTTCAATTTGTGTACGTGGCATTAAAGAAAAGAAACTCTCTATTTAAGGTGACTACTGTACGACTCCTACTTACTACTAGTAGTACTAGTATTGTTCACTTGTGCTCCCTGCCCCTCCATTCATTGAATAATCCCACGGGTGAATAAACATACAATAAGTATTTATATAGAGCAAACAAGCTCAAACTAGTTTTGCGTAGTTAAAAGTTGAGGGCGGGGCTTTTCCCGGGCAGTACGCGCAGCAGTTTCGGGTAGGCGGTTTTACAGAGAGGCGAGGAGGGTGAGCGAGTGGCGGATTCTCAAACATACTGCTGGAAAGGTCAGGCTGTGTGATTTGACGGTGCATTACTGCTGGAAAGACTTGTGATATGACCACTCACTATAGTCATGAATTATTGGCGCTCCGACCGGGGTGATGCCCCCCTTCCATTCCGCGCTCTAATCTGGTGCATGGCACGTCGACCCAGATGCTGGCTCTCCCACATGTCGGAGTAGTAAGAAGGAGCAAAGAATAATGCGCTATATACTAGTACTACTACTACTCAGGTCGAAGGAGTGCGAACCACGGCAGCCCAGTGAACCAGTAGTGCGAACCACGGCAGCCCAGTGAACCAGCAGTGCGAACCACGGTAGCCCAGTGAACCAACAGTAGAAAACAATGTGGTGATATGGCCATAAAAACAATGTGCTATGGTCCACACTGTAGCATGTACAGTAACAATCCTCTTTGTTTGGATCCCTGAGTTAGAGCTAGTTTGGGTTGAAATAGCCTCAAATTATCGAAACACGAGGGGTTAGTTTGAGCTAGTTTGCTCTAACCCAGCTAAAAAACTAGCCCAGTGGAGAGGTTCTAATTGGGTTAGTTATCCTCGGGCCCACTAAAAGAGAACTAAAAAAATCTCCCCTGCCCGCACTAGATCGCTCCCCCCCCCCCTCTCGCACAACTCCTCTCTGTTCCCCATAGGGCCGCCCGCCCAAGCGCCGCTCGCCCTCTCTCTCCTCCGGCCGCCCTCTCCTTCCCGCCCCCGCCACCCTGCTCTGGCCGCCCTCTCCCTCCGGCCTTCGAAGGTCGCCCCGCTCCCCCTTCACCGGTCGTTTTTCTCCCTCTGTCGTGCGCGGTGGCGGCGCATCTACTACGGAGGTCGCGAGAGGGGTGAGTTTGTTCATTCCTTCTCTGTCTCACAGCCATATCATTGATCTTGCTCGCTCTAGCGCTAATTCTGATTTGGAAAAGTAGATCCTGATCAAACTTGGTATAGATTTGTGGTGCACGCATGGAATTGTTTGATGCTGCTTGAGGAGGTAATAAATCTTTCTAGAGGCCCAAAGATTCAGTTCAGCTTTCTAGGTATTTCAGTTTCAGGCTTGCATTATTTCTAGAGGCCCAAAGATTCAGTTCAACTTTCTAGGTATTTCAGTTTCAGGCTTGCATTATTTCTAGAGGCCCAAAGACTCAGTTCACCTTTCTAGGTATTTTAGTTTCAGGCTTGCATTATTTCTAGAGGCCCAAAGATTAAGTTCCCAGTCAGCGGTAAGTGGCCCTGCTACCCATGCCGGTGTCGACCTCAACTCGCAAGGGCCGGCGCCGGAGGGGTTACCGGGGCTTGGGCTCTACAGAGCCTTCCTCCAGAGTGACTATGGCGAGCTCCTCCCTCGGTGCGTGAGGGGCTCCGGGCTCCCTCCCTATCGTAAATGACTTCCGTGATGAGTTAGCTCATGCTTTGTTTCATGGAGTGTTTTTTTGTGAAGCTTGATTGACGACTTGTATGTTTAAGTGGGATATCTCATTTGTATGGACAAAGTAAAAATTATCATGTTTTGCATGCTTGATTTGTAAAGATGGTTCGTTTATGTCAATCATGAGTGGGAGGAGGCCACGGAAGAGCCGGCCACACCAAATCCAGCAGGAAATAGGGTCCAAAGTAGTCAAATGATTGAGAAAGAGCATGTATTGTCAATCTAACCCTGGCATCCATACACCTCTTTGGTTTAGAGTTAGTTCAGGGTTAGAATCTAACTCTAACCTCTAACTGAGTTAGAGTTCTCCTCGTCGCGGTTCATCGCCATCATACTTTCCCCATTCCTGTGTTTTCAGTACCCTGCGAATCAAAGAGGCCCTTTTTTGCGGGAAAAATCAAAGAGGCCCATAGACTGGTTTAGGTCCGGTCATTTTTTATAAACGTGTTATGTCCAAAATTTAATGAGCGTGCTCCGGTTTCTACGAAAAAAATCCGGTTTCATGTAGTAATTCATTCATTTATTTATTCTTCTGCGGGGGATTTGCATGTAATTCGTGAGGTCTGAAATGTAAAGTACCCCGGCATATGCTCCAAGTCGTGCATGAACTACGACCCAGATGCTCTATGTACCACATGTCGGCGAATGGGAGCACGTGGAAATAGCCTAGGAGTACATATAGGAGGATAAATGCGTGAAAAATATGTACTGTGAAGCGTAGCTGCGGTTCGAAAAGGATACCTAAGGTGATGACAGCTATAGGTCGCACGCACCCAACTAGTGGTACTACTAGACATACGACTAATTTTTCCCTCAAAAAAAGAAGTCCGAGTGCTCAGTACTCCTATACTATCAACCCGAGTCCCATCTGACAACAGCGTCTGTGCTATAGCTAGCTCTCCTCCCTCGTTTCTCTCTTCTAATTCTAAACTCGGCCGACGCCCGGTGGGTGGGGTGGGTTTGCTCAACTGTGGCCCCACCTCACAGTGAAAATGTTACGACTGGAATAAAAATGCCATATACTCCCTGCGTTCCTAAATATAAGCCTTTTTAGATACTATTTCAAATGGAATACTTCATACAGATGTATGTAGACATAGTTTAGAGTGTAGATTCACTCATTTTGCTCCGTATGTAGTAGTCACTTGCTGGAATCTTTAGAAAGACTTATATTTGGGAACGGAGGGAGTACTATACTAATAAAACATTAAGGCCATGAGGCGATGCAGTGCTGGTTACAGGAGGCAAGAAGAAGAGATGCATCCATCGACGACGTCCACCTCCTCGACTCAGGGCACCGGCCCACCAAATGGCGCCTAAGTAGCAGCGGCTTTCGTGGCCAGGTCGACGTGCTTCTAAACAATGGCGTCCAAAGATTCCAGCCGCTGGAAGAAGGCCAACGTCTTTCTGTCCTTGCTTGCCTTGTAGTGGCCTATGTAGACGATTTCCTCGTAGACGTGGATGTGCAGGTCGACGGTTTCTTGCATGGCGAGGCGCTGCGTGGCGAGCGCGGCCTCGAGGTGCACATTCTTCGTCGCGACCTCCGGCACCTGCAGGGCCACCAGGGCTTGAAAGAGTTTGTCACCATGGAGGCCGATGAGGGTGGCATGCAATGAGGAGCATGGGCACGCAGGCTGGAGCAGTACGGCAAGGTCGTCCGCGCGCTTCTTGACGGCGGTGAACTTGCGGATGGAGTTGACCATCATGTCGTCCATGCGAGAGGCTAAGCCGGCGTCGACGAGGGCTATGATGTCAGCGGTCGCCAGCACCGTCTGGAAACATTGCATGGTGCGGGGCCGCAGGCCGGCGCCTTGGATGATTTGGCACAGCCGACTACCGTTCGCGTCCATCGCCTCCATAGGTATGGTACTTGTGGCTTCTGGTCACTTGGTCTTGGATTGGAGTGAGCAGTGTTGCGCAGAGACTTGGGAGTAGATGGATTGGAGTGGTGGGGCGCCTTTATATGAGAGTCCAAACTCTGTTGCATTCACATCGTGTTGGCTCTATTCTGCTTCTCTAATTAATTCCCTCTGCATGTAATTGAGGATGCATCATTGACCGTTCAACGTCTCGGGAACCGCTACCCTCTCCCTCCTTGGCATTCAAGCACCTATGGAGGCGACTGCCACTCGCATCTATCGTGTGTCAAGAGACGTTCCCGTCGACGATGAGGTGCCTATAATGACTTCGTAAATTTCAAGATGATAGTGTGGTGCGTGTGTGCGTTCATAGGGGTGAGTGTATGCGCGTGTATATGAGCGCTTGCGTCTGTAGTGTGTCAAAAAAAACTGTAAATGCGTGTCAAAAAGAGACTAGTCAGTATACTCAATATTGTGCACCTCAGAGAGGAAAACTATAGAACTACACATTTATTTACGATGATGATTCACTCATTTTGCTCCATATGTACTCCGTCTCGGTGTAGTCTAGTCACTTGTTGAAATCTCTAGAAAGGCAAATACTCCTTTCTGGTTTACAGGGCTATACTAGCAAGTAGTTGTACGTACTAGTACAATAGTGGCCTCACATAGCAATTTTGTCTCATGCAAGAGCTTGGCTATATGCGTGCTCCAATGTTCGCAACTGCCATGTTCGGGTTGCGCTTGGCTCTTTGCTTGTTCGAGAAGATGAACAATGATGTTACTACTACTGCTTCTACAGTGTCGAATCCACTGTTGCATGTCCATCCATCGCGAGCGGGAGGGATAGCTTGTTGTAGAAGTACTATAAGCAAAAGCATGTCCTTGTTTGCGAGCAACCGCGCGCATGGGAGAGGGAGAAGGCGTGTAGTAGTAAAATCAAGCTTCTCCTCGTTGTACGAGTTGACGTGACACATCATAGCACTGGCCCCACATGCTTGCCTCTAAACTTGGCTGAAAGACACAGTGTACAATATATTTGCTGCAACCTCTAACATTTACCCACCGCAAATTAAAATATATATTCCTGTCTTGACCAGATGAGCGTGCAAACTACAATCACTAGGGTGACAAGTAGGGCCAGAAGACTATTTTGATTTTTTTTAGAAACTTCGAGATGACCACATAGCATGGAGCCGACCCCAACGATTTTAAGCTTACAGGCACAGTACACGCTATCCTAAACTACTCTACACATGAAACTGCCACACGAGCGTCCGGGCTGCGATTGGCTTTCCGCCTCTTTGGGAAGTCGAACAATGATGGAGTACTACTGCACTGGAGGAGTACTACAATGCGCTTCTGGCCATCTGACACCGATTGAACTGTTGCATGTCCACCGCGTGCGGGAGGGAGAGTGCGTAGCGAAAGCTTGTCCTAGTCTTGCCAGCCACCACGCTCATGGGCGAGGGAGGGACGCTCCTGCCTTTGCGTGTATGACAGGTGGGCCCGATAGGTGGGTGGCCAACCTATCATACAGCCAAAGGCAGGTGCAGTTAAGTCCGCGACGGAGAGGATAATCAAACTTCTCGTTGATGTATGAGTTGGCGCGAAACATCAAAGCATTGCACTCGATATATTTCAATAATTTGCGGTTACCGATGCATTAATTACAACGCATGCATGCATGTCGTGACTCTCCTTTTGATACTTGCATGTGTTGATTTAATGCACCTTGAAGTAGTATAAAATATGTGACAGTAAATATTTGTAATGCCCTGGCCCAAACGAGAGATGGTTGTGCACGAGGAGGGCGAGATCATGCAGACGGAACAGGACCCGATGATGGAGCTCTCTAAGGTCTCGATGGACCTCACCGTGCTCCACTACCCCTTGTGCCTTCTCCCCTTGACGCCTCCAGTGTATGAGGTTCGAATACACCTCGTCCGTTCGGCTGATTGAGCAAGGTGTAGGTTTCTTGATTGATGTGTTGTTCGATTGATTTCTGTAGTGCAAGGGAGGATGTCGGTGTCAAAACCGGCGGATCTCGGGTAGGGGGTCCCAATCTGTGCGTCTTAGGCTGATGGTAACAGGAAGCAAGGGACACAATGTTTACCCAGGTTCGGGCCCTCTCGATGGAGGTAAAACCCTACTTCCTTCTTGATTAATATTGAAGATATGAGTAGTACAAGAGTAGATCTACCACGAGATTGTAGAGGCTAAACCCTAGAGCTAGCCTATGATGGTATGATTGCAATTGTTATCGGCCTTCCAAGGACCATCCTCTCCGGTTTATATAGACACCGGAGAGGGCTAGGGTTTACATGGAGTCGGTTACAAGGAAGGAAATCTAATATCCTGATCGCCAAGCTTGTCTTCCAAGCAAAGGAGAGTCCCATCCGGACACGGGCCGAAGTCTTTGAGTCTTGTATCTTCACGCTTCGATAGTCCGGACAATGTATAAGTCCGGCTATCCGGATACCCCCTAATCCAGGACTCCCTCAGTAGCCCCTGAACCAGGCTTCAATGACGATGAGTCCGGCGCGCAGTCTTGTCTTCGGCATTTCAAGGCCGGTTCCTTCTCCGAATACTCCAAGGTTATTTATCAAACACGTAGATCATGTCTGGATCTGCAAGATGGTAAATTCGTTCTGCTGGCAGTCTTTGTTCGTCCTGCTCCTGCATCGTGGCCTGGTACAACACGAACCGGTGTTTCCTGCTCCACCTCGACTCGCATCGTGAGGCGGTTTTATTGGCACGCTCTGCCAAAGCAGAGATCGTGTTCCTCTTATCGCGGGATCTCTCACCAATATGGGCGCGTGTGACCCCACGGCGACCGTTGGTATGATTCTGTGTATTTTAGATAAGTCCCAAGCAGTCACGTTGAGGACTCTTGATATTCATCCTCTTTATAAAGGGGCCGAGGCTTACACCTCTTTTCCACCTCTCCTACCCTTCTCGTACCTCGAGCTCCAGCACTCAAAACCTAAGCCTCAACACCCTAGATCCTCCAGTATGTCTAGATCCAACGCCAAAGGCTGGTGGGTGGCCTCCTCAATCTAGGAGGAGGATATTACTAAGCTTAGGGAGGTCGGTTACCTGACCGCCGATATCCAGCACAGGCTTCCTGATCCAGGGCAGGTTACCCCCACGCCGGAGCCCAATAAGAGCGTCGTGTTCGTTCCTCACTTCCTCCGAGGTCTAGGACTCACCCTCGACCCCTTTGTGAGGGGGCTCATGTTCTACTACGGCTTGGATTTTCATGATCTGGCTCCAGACGCCATCCTCCACATCTCGTCGTTTATTATTGTGTGCGAGGCTTTTCTCCATGTCAACCCACACTTCGGCTTATGGCTCAAGACCTTCAATGTGACGCCGAAGATGATCGAGGGGCGACATGCGGAGTGCAGGGGCGCCGTAATAAGCAAGAACATCGATGCCCCATGGCCAGAGGGCTCCTTTCCGGAAGAGTCCGATGTGTGGCAACGGAGGTGGTTTTATGTCATGGCTCCCAGAGGCACAAAGTGGGCAGCCGCCCCCGAGTTCCGCTCGGGCCCTCCATCATAGTCAGCATCTTGGACCGACGTAGGACGGAATTATGGGCCTGCTAGCGATGTACCGGAACTGCAGAATCGTATCCGGGAGCTCATAGATAGAGACATAAATCTTGTCAGCATAATGCAAGTGATGCTAATCCGGCGGATGCTGCCGTGCAAACGTCGGCCTCTCCTGATGTGGGAGTTTAATCCGGAGGGTCCACGGACTATTAAGCACTTCTTAGGCCTAAAGCTCAAAGGAATGTGTAAATTATTCTTCGGACCATAAGTAAAGTGTCCGGACACCACCGAGGATGCGGGCCTAAGATGCAATCGCCTAGACGCCCGAGTAAGTAACCTTAAAGCCAGATACTTCATTTAAATTTATCATAATTGTAATTCTGAAAATCCCTCCGTGGCCAGGAATGGCTCAATAAGGCGGAGAGAATCAGGTGTCCGGCGCCACTTCCTGATGGCTCGCTTGGTCCAACCATCGCAAAGATGCTTGACTAGGCGCTCAGAAAAATCCCCTCAGGGAAAGGCGAAGGAGAGGGCAGTGAAGCCGCACCACGCACCCAGACCGGAGGAATCGCTACCTCTACTATGGAGGATAGCCAGGAAGGGGAAGTTAAAGCCTCCTCCCCACGCGGGAAGAAGAGGGCGGCCCCCGAAGACTTGGCGGCGGAGACTCCCAAGCAAGGGAAGAAGGTTTCACTAGGGAGCTCTGCCACGATGGGCGCCCCTACCACGTCGTGCCCACCAACGGGCCAGCCCTCCACCGAGCTATAAGTTAATCATTAATTCGAAGGTATGGCGTGACTCCGGGATCTATAACCAAGACTTCGTCTTTTGCAGTCCGGTGAGTAGCTCTTCTCAACAGAGTTCATCTTTGGGGGACATTCGTCCGTAGATGATGGACAGTGAGACTCAGCCCAACTCTCCGCTTCATGAAGTGGGTGACACAGAGGTGTCGTCATGGAGGAGTCCGGATCTGCCGAAGCCGGAAGCGAACACGACAGTCACCCTGAGCCCGGAGCATTTGGCTCCCACGGAGGGCGAAGGGAAGGGTCCGGCTCAGTTCGATGTCCGGCCGGACATACTGACCGGCTTTCTGGAGCGAGCCGTGCTCTCGGAGGAGCATCGCTCTTTAATGAGCACGATGCTCACGAAGATTTCATCCGCTACCAGCGGTTTGAATGAGGCATTCACAAGCCTACTCAAAGGCTTCGAGGTATGCGGTGAAAAAATGCACTATATTTTTTGTTAAGAAGCATGCGCTAGATGTGCTCCCTATAGATAGTAGCCCCTGAGACTCTGGTTGCCCGCCATAGGCGACAAACGAGGGATCAATCATTAATGGCTGCGCTATATGTAAGTGGAAGTATACAAGGATCTGACAGCCGACCAGTATGTTGAAGTTGCCGAATTGAGAAGGCAGATCGGATCTAGTGATGTCGATATCACGCTGGTGAACAGACGGCTGGAAGAATCCCAGGGTATGTACTCTGCTTCCCTTATTATATTGTATAGGAAGATGCAAGACTGGCATGATGTTAATGCCTTGTGTATGCACTGCAGATCGTGCTGCTGATGTGGAGGCCCTAAGGGCCGAGCTCGCTCAAGCCAAGGAACAAGCTCGGGCTAGCAATGCGGCTGCCCTAAAGGCGGTCGAGGAGTTGAGAGCCGAGATGGCTGAAGAGTTGAAAAATGCCGCCGACCGGTATGTGCTCCTTGAAAAGGAGAATAAGGCTAGTTCGAACGAGCTGGACAAGGCGCTTAATGCTGCCAAGGAGATGCGGACCGAGATCCGAGTTATGCAGGAGGAGCTCCAACAGGCTGACAAAATTGTGGCTGGGGGCTCCTACCTACTGCGGACCAAGTTTTTGGATCCAAGGTATGCTCCCCTAGCTGGGCGTTGGAGTCCTGCAGGCGCATATGCGGACTTGACGAAAAGTATAGCTGACGCTGCCAAGTTCTTCGAGGATCAAGGTGATAAGGAAGTGGAGAAGCTTTTTTGGTCGCAGTTCAATGCTCCCAACCGCTCGCTGCCGTTGAATGAGAAGGTGACTGCTATGGCGGAGCTTCACAGGCTGTCCGGGCTGGCAATGCGGTCTGTCATAGACCATCTTTGGCCGAAGGGGCCCAAGCCGGACAGTTATTTTGGTTTGGTGCAACAATTCCTTGGGGTCGTGACTCGGATTGACGCCGTGAGGAGGTCGGCGTGCATAGAGGGTGCACGGATGGCTCTTGCCAGCGTTAAATCCTATTGGACAGAAATGGAGGCCACCATTGTAGCGACCCAGGATCCGACGGGAGGCCAATATCCGGCCGAGCACTACTTGGCGCAGGTCATAGAGGGTGCTCGCCTAATAGAGGCGCAGTGCTCGAAGGATTTTTTGTTTGAGTAATAAGTCGAATTATTGTAAAAACAATGTTTATTTTGATTATGAGGCTATACTTATATTCTTTGCATGAAAATATGATTGTGTCCCCTGTACGGCTATTCTTATATGTATAAGTAGTCTGAAAGATAGCAGTCGTTGGCTTCAGCCCCCACGCATACAATGCGGGGGTGTTCGCGAAGAATATGCTTAATCACACTTGATCCAATGTCTTGGTCCATTAAGGAGGTGATCGCACGTCGAACTAGGCAACCAGACTATATAGCTTTAACACTTCCGCTTAGCCGTGGGGATATAATGGTGGGGCTACTATGTATCCCCTGGTACCTTTGCGGGCATCCAAATATGGGCGCGTGTGTACATGGCCGATAAACGGCCCTTCGTTAATGCGGAGGAATCCTAGGGATTCCGGTGAGTGTTCGAGTGGTTGAACAGTCTCTCGCTGTATCATGACGGTCAGTTTTTGGCTTTCTCTACTGAGGCGCTCATCCGGAATAACCAGGGCACAATCGCAGTAGTTCTCCTTTGGCCTGCCTTAGCCGATAATAACGGAACATAAGGCGGCAAACCCAACATTTGACCCAAGACATGATTTGGAGCTGATGCATATAAGGCCAAACTCGTGACGCCGAACACTCCCGAAGGTGTTCGGACTTTATAACACAAGATGGGCTCAAGAATGCCCATTCAATATGAACCCTGTGTTTCCAGGTACATGCGGTGACCTGTCATGGCGAAATGCCAATAACGACAGTGTCCTCTGTGGGTAGGGAACCCATGGGACGGTTTAAACAACAAGAGGCAATAGAAAAGGTTTACACAGGGGCTTAATTTAAAAAGAAACCTGTTGAACAGGGCCCTGCTGCATGTCTGCGCCTTTGTCTCCGATGTGCCGTATCCTGGAAGGGTATCGCACGAACGTTGTCTGTGAAAAAAAGGAAAACTCATAGGAGAATACAACGTAAATATGCGGTAGATAGTAAAAGTGTAAGATGATGGCCTGCCAATAAGGTTGAGCCAAGCTTTGGGGCTACATTAAATGTTTATAGCCCCTGGTTTCCGCTATGGGATTACATATACGGTGTTCGGTTGAATTTTATCCGGGCTACCGGACTCGTCTAACCGTGTTTGTGGTCTTAATGACCATCCATTTTTTATGGTATTAGAGGCCACTTGGAGTCCGGCTGCCAGGGCCGTCGCGTGTTCCTCTGTGCGTGAAGAGCGCTCCGTGATTCCGCTAACGGTGATGATGCCACGTGGACCGGGCATCTTGAGTATAAGGTAGCCATAATGCGGCAATGCATTGAAGCGGGCGAAGGCCGGTCTTCCGAGCAGTGCATGATAGCCGCTTTGGAAGGGTGCAACGATGAAGAGTAGTTCCTCACTTCTAGAGTTGCCTGGGGGGAAAATGTTACCCTCAGTATGACGGAGCCCCTGCTGTAGGCTTCAATGCCTGGTATCACCCCTTCAATGGTGGTGTTGCTTCAGCTAATTCTGGATAGGTTTATCCCCATCCTACGGACAGTCTCCTCATATGTTAAATTGAGACTACTGTCGCCGTCCATGAGGACACGGGTGAGACGGTATCCGTTGATTATTGGGTCGAGCACCAGGGCCTGTGATCCTTCACGCTGAATACTAGTTCGGCTGTCCGTGTGATCGAAGGTGATTGGACGAGACATCAAGTAGTCAGATGTGGGTACGATAGGTTCTACGTCATGCGCGTCTTTGAGCGCGCATCCTTGCCTTCTCGTGAATGTGTGAGTTGCGTGGATCATGTTTACTGTTTTAACCTCTGGCAGAAATTTTTTCTGTCCCCCAGTGTTCGGCTGGCAAGGTTCGTCCTCGTCTTCACTTGGTGTTTCCCTCCCTTTGTGTTCAGCATTTAGTTTGCCAGCCTGCTTGAAGACCCAGCACTCTCTATGGGTGTGGTTCGCAGGTTTTTCCGGGGTGCCATGAATTTGGCATAGTCTATCCATGACTCTGTTTAGACCGAACGGTCCCTCTTTACTGCCTTTAAATGGCTTGCTGGGAGCCCCTGAATCCGGCATTGACCGTTATGTTATCCGGGCTCCCTTCCTTGCTTTGGCGTTTGTGTTTATTACGCCGAGGCTTCCCGTTGTCGTCCCTTATTTTGGACGTGCTAGGGTCGCTGGTGCCTTTACGGGCTAGCCAGCTATCTTCACCCGCGCAAAAGCGGGTCATAAGGCTTGTTAAGGCTGCCATTGTCCTTGGCTTTTCCTGGCCAAGGTGTCTGGCAAGCCATTCGTCGCGGATGTTGTGTCTGAATGTCGCTAAGGCTTCGGCGTCCGGATAGTCGACAATTTGATTCTTCTTAGTGAGGAATCTGTTCCAAAGCTTGCGGGAGGACTCTCCGGGCTGTTGGATTATGTGACTTAGGTCGTCTGCATCCGGAGGCCGGACATAAGTCCCTTGAAAATTGGCCCTGAAAGCGTCTTCTAGTTCCTCCCAACTCCCAATTGAGTTCTCTGGGAGGCTTTTTAACCAGTGTCGAGCTGGTCCCTTCAGCTTGAGGGGAAGGTATTTGATGGCGTGGAGATCATCCCCACGAGCCATGTGAATATGTAGGATAAAATCCTCGATCCAGACCCCTGGGTCTGTTGTTCCGTCATATGCCTCTATGTTCACAGGTTTGAAACCTTGTGGGAATTCATGGTCCAGTACTTCTTCGGTGAAGCACAGGGGGTGTGCAGCCCCTCTGTATCTGGGCGCGTCGTGGCATGTAGTCGGCTGTTGTTGTGTCCGGAGTTTATTCCGAACTGGTATTTGGCTTGTATTGGCATTTGGGTGACCATAGTCCCTTGCCGGGGTGTGTCCTTTAGATCCGTAGATGGACCTGGGTGCGCCGGCCTTCTTATCCGGCTTCTCACGTGGATCGTGCGCGGCGTCAGTGGCCGCTCTGTTGTGGTTGTGGCGCGGTACGTCTGGTCTCCTGGTTGTATTATTCTTTGGTGGAACGGCTTCGTCGTCGAATTCTGGAAATAGCTTGCGCTTTGGGTAGCTTTTGGTATGGCGATCGTCGCCATATTTTTCTTCAGTGTCTAGCACTTTATTCCATCTACGACTGAGCTTTTCCTGTGTGGCCTTAAGCCGTTGTTTCTGTTTCTTTAGACTTCTTGTTGTGGCCAGAAGCTTTCGGTGGAGGTTATCTCGTTCCACTTGTTCGTCCGGGATGACGAATGCATCGTCGTCCGAACTGCATTCCTGTTCTGGGGCGGTTTCGTGAGCTCGTCCCTCAGGATCATCATGATCGGATATTTGCTCCAAACTTGGTTTGGCGTGACCTGGCTCATCCTGCTCCATCGCTGGGTCCGTGTGGTCATTACTGCTTCTGGTATGTCAGCCCTTCTTGCGCTCTTGTCGCAGTTTTCACTATTGTTGGACTTTGAGCGGCGTCTACGCCGCCGTTTTGGCTTTTGTCCGGGTGTTTTATCATCCGGTTTATCACTGTCGTCCTTCTTGGGCGTATCCACCATGTATATATCATGTGACAAGGTAGTGATCCCGCGGCCCAGAGATTCTGGAGCTTCTCCTGCATCTTCATCCATACCGTCGATGTCTTTGGGTTGAAGTCAAGATCGTTGGTTAAATCATCGATCGTGGCAATCAAGTGGGTGGTGGGTCGGCAGGGAATTCCTTTGTTGCTTGCTTCCCACTCAAGCCGGACATAGTTCGGCCCAGAGTCTCCTGACAGACAGAGAGACTTCAATGAGTTTAGCACGGCACCAAAGGGCGAGTGTTGAAAGATGTCCGCAGCGGTAAACTCCCTTACCGGAGCCCAACCCGGCACGGCTAGCTCGAGGGTTCGCGGACCGGAACCAACGACCGGATACGAGTCCGGGGGTCCGAGGTTATAGGTCTCCACAGAGGTGAGACCTGTGTTCGGCTCCAACGCCGATGAAGGTGCGGCCTGTGGGGCGGGGTCTACCCCTCCGTCCTTGGGCAACCAAACTTGTTCCGGATTTAGATCGGGGGCTATTGCAGGGATGACGTTCCGAGCATTATCCGACAGCAGGTCTAGGCCGTGTTCGTCGTGACTGTCCGGCGCTCCTGGCTCAGGGCCGAATCCGTCAAAGATCAAGTCTCCGCGAATATCCGCCGTGTAGTTCAAGTTTCCAAACCCGATCTGGTGGCCAGGGGCGTAGCTGTCGATCTGCTCCAGATGGCCAAGTGAATTGGCCCGCAGTGCGAAGCCGCCGAACACAAAGATCTGTCCGGGGAGAAAAGTCTCACTCTAGACCGTGTTGTTGACGATTGAAGACGCCATCAAGCCTTGAACCGACGGCACAGAGGAACTCTCAATGAAAGCACCTATGTCGGTGTCAAAACCGGCGGATCTCGAGTAGGGGGTCCCGATCTGTGCGTCTTAGGCTGATGGTAATAGGAAGCAAGGGTCACAATGTTTACCCAGGTTCGGGCCCTCTCGATGGAGGTAAAACCCTACTTCCTGCTTGATTAATATTGAAGATATGAGTAGTACAAGAGTAGATCTACCACGAGATCGTAGAGGCTAAAGCCTAGAGCTAGCCTATGATGGTATGATTGTAATTGTGATCGGCCTTCTAAGGACCATCCTCTCCGGTTTATATAGACACGGGAGAGGGCTAGGGTTTACATGGAGTCGGTTACAAGGAAGGAAATCTAATATCCGGATCACCAAGCTTGTCTTCCACACAAAGGAGAGTCCCATCCGGACACGGGCCGAAGTTTTTGAGTCTTGTATCTTCATGCTTCGATAGTTCGGACAATGTATATAGTCCGGCTGTCCGGATACCCCCTAATCCAGGGCTCCCTCAGAGGGCACCTGGCCTGCGCGGACTGCTGTGTCGAGCGCCTCGGGAACTAGCGGCAGTGCCAGAAGTGCGAGCACGGCGGTGGCTTCGACGTGCGGAACACGGCGGTGGACGCCGTCCTTTCTTCGGTGAGGGTGGAGTTCCCGCACAAAGGCTGTGGGCTCTACGTCACTTACCACAAGCTCGCCGATCACCAGAGCGTGTGTCCGCTCGCGCCCTGCAAATGCCCCGTGCCCGTATGCAGCTACGAAGGACCGTCGTCGGCGCTCTACCACCACATCAGCATCGTGCATCTCAGCCCGTGCACAGGATCCAGTACAACAAGGTGCTCCAGCTGCAAGTGCCACTGTCAGAGCCACGGCTCTTGCTGTTCGCGGAGGAGGACAACCGCGCATTTTTCTTCGTTGGCGGCATTCTCGACATCGGCGCGCCTATTACCGCGTCGGTCGTCTGCATCATAGCGGGGGCGTCCCCACTGCCGCACTACATGGCCAATCTATGGGTGAACGGCCCGCCGGGGGAGCCCAAAGGCACGACCGACACCATCAAGGTGGAAATGGAGGTGACAAGCAGCAAGGATCCCGGCAACGTCGACGTGTCGGAGCTGACCTTCTTCACAGTTCCGACCAAGCTGCTGGCCGGGGCTAAGCTGGTGTCCCTCCACATTCAGATTGACAAGCTCACGTCCTAAATGTTTCTACAGTGCCTTCTGTTTATCTTAGTAATATGCTAATATAGGGATTACCTCAGTCTACTTTAGCTTAAGAAATGGTGGGTTTTGGTGGCGATGCAGCAATTACTTCGACATCAGATCAGTAATTTCCAACAGTCGAACGGATACTTTGTGTCTGTTGGATGTAAAGTTCCTTTGGGTAAGAAGTACTACTCCCTCCGTCCGAAAATACTTGTCATCAAAATGGATAAAAAGAGATATATCTAGAACTAAAATATGTCTAGATACATCCCCTTTTATCCATTTTGATGACAAGTATTTCCGGACGGAGGGAGTACTTTTCATCAAAATGGATAAAAGGAGATGTATGTAGAAGCTTATACCAAAACTTGAAAACAGGGTTTAGATTATCCCGAACATCTCGCTACCTAGACCAATAATGTACTATGATTTGAATTCAACATAAAATGGATACAAAAATTTGAATTGGAGAGCGTATGGTACATGTATAGTTCATAGTGAAATATGATTACTGCGATATGCATGTTTTTTGTTATCAATATAATATTTAAATTATTGTATAACTTGACAACAATCGTATTCAAATAAGGAAAATTGAGTCAAATTTAGTCCATATGGTAGATGACAATATATATGTTCACATGATGGAGTAAAATGTTCATATATGATGGAAGATCAAAATGTACGACTACATCAATTATAAACGGCAATGTCACCTAACGATATATTCGAATTCAACATAACATGGATTCAAAAATTGAAATTCGAGATCCTAGCATTTGTAATCATATAAAAAGGGACATTACTCTTTCTTTTCGTGGGAATTGATTTGTTTTTTGTTGTTGTTGAGGGAAGTGCGAATCAATTTGGTACTGTGCAGGGTAATCTTGTTCTTCCGATTTTTTTACATGTTTCTTGTAGTTTTTTCAATGGCATCTATAGCAATATAGTAAAAGGGGACATGACTCTCTTATGTCTTGTATGAATTGTTTTTTTACACGTTAAGTTTGTTCTGCCGAACAAGGAATCCGCACCTTGTTATCCTGAAATTTTCAAGCTCGAGTATCTTTTGTCTCACCTGCTTTGAATGTCCCGCCTCTTCAACCCGCGTCGCGCCTTGTTATCCTGAAATTTCGGCACGCGCGAAAACTCCCTCCTCATCCGAAATCGGTCCCGCAGCCTAGACACGTGAAATCCCCCTTCTACCCCTCAGCCGGAAATGAAGCTCCACGTCGCGGTGTCAAAACCGGTGGGGGTACGCTGGTAACTTACCCTACATTTTGGACAAGCACGTCCCTAAGCTTGGCTCCCCCTCCCCCTTCGCCCCCCCCCCCATTTGTACACCGAGGCCGCCAAAACCCGCGAAACCCCACGCTCCTCCATCGGCCTCCCGACCGTCGTCCAATCGGAGACTCTTCCCCGACTATGTCGTCCACCACAACAGCTTGCCGTCCCTCATCCACCGCACCGGATGAGGATCCGGCGTCGATCTCGTCGTCCCGCCGGATCAGCCGCCCCGTCCTCCACCTCCAAGGAGCTGCCCCGATGTTCGCCTCGTCTATCGCGCCACCTCAATCCCCACAGCGCCATCTTGACCTGCCCCACCGGAACCGCAGCTCCCTCACCAATTCCTACAATGAAGCCGAGGCCAACTTGGCGCCACCAAGGAGGTTCTACACTCACCACTGCATTTTATCTTTTATTCGATCTCACGGGGTTGCCGGTGCTCGATACCGAGCAGACATGGCGGGTCTCCATCAACGGCGTCGTCGCCGGCCACATCATCCACGGCGTCCTCTCCCCCATGTTGTTGCTTCCTCAGCGGCGACTTCCACAATGGCACTAGCTGCAGCTGCTCTGGCTCTCGCTCGTGTTGCGGCTCTGTTCTTGCTGTCGGTCGCGCTGCTGTACTGCTCTTGCTTTCGTTTGTGCTGCTGCTCTGCTCTTGCTCTCGCTTGCGCTGCTGCTGCTGCTGCACGACCTCCAGCAGCTACAGGAGTTGCTGCTTTAACACTCGCTCGCGGTGCTACTGCACGACTTGCTCTCTGCTAGTGCGTTCCTTGATCGAGCGTCTACTGATTTAGATCACTACTTCTCTGCTACTAGTGCTCGAACGCCCTAAACATCTATTGCAATGCTCTACTACTAGTTCAATCGGTTTCAACAGTAAAATTCAGTTTCGACTATAAAGTTCATTTTCTTCAGTTAAGTTCAGAGTGAAAAGTACTTACAACATCTGTCGAAGCGGCCGTGGCGCGGCTGATGCGTTTTACATCTAGCACTTTTTGGTGATGTATTTTACATCATCTATTGCAGATGATATTAGGGTCCCACTTCAGATTAACGTTGTATGTCTTGTCCTGCTTCAGCCTCGTTGCGTACACCTCACCGGAGCTACTCCAACAACGGAACCGTCCATCACAGCGGAGCAGTACCCTCGGCGCCATTTCCAAAGGCCTCGGATCTTCTTCCCCGCCTCCGACAGTCACACTAGCATCACCATCCTCCAAGTCCAACCCAATGATGCTGAGGTCCACAAGGCAATGCCAAAGAGGTTGTACACTCATCGCATCACTTTGTTACTCTACATTCATGTCGATCCCTCGGGGATCCTTTGCTATGGAACTACTATTCATGCAAATCTGTTAGAAGGAGTGGATCAAAGCAAAACTGGAGGATTTTTTTCCTTTGGTGTCTCTTTCGAAGAAAAAACGTAGGAATTTTATTCACTTGGACGTCCTTTTCAAATTAATATGCATGAAGAACAGAACTAATTTCACTACTGGCATAATAAGATTCTTATTTTTTTCATTTTCACGTGGTTTGACTTTAATTTGACCATGTTTCTCCATTCCTGTGTTCTTCCAATTCATGTGAACTAGACACCCAGGTTGACTGAAATCCTATGTTTCCAAATGCTGTGTTTTGCATGTGCATTCCTATCCTATTCCTGTGTCTTTCCTATCCCTGCGTTTATAGAGTCCTCCAATTCTAAGGAGCCCTTACAGATTTACTTCATTTTCAGATAGGCGATAAAGAAAACTCTGTGTGTTATGTCCTGCTCCTGCCGTGCCATCATCCACCCCACCTGAGGTGCACCATCGACAGAAGCGTCCACTGCAGCAGAGATCCCCCCTGCAGAATTTCTTTCGCCGCCTCAGATCATCTTCCCCGTTGCCGGCAGCCACGCCAACTGCATTACCATCATCGACTGAGCAGATGAACCTGAGGACTACACAGTTCTGGAAGAGAGGTCGCAGTCTCTTGTGTTTGCTTATGTTATACATCGATTATTATTACCTGCTACTTTATCGTTCAAACTTGAGTTTTGAAATGCCCATGGATCTCATATCGAGCCAGAAACGAATAGTATCTGTCTACTATCTGGTTCATCTGGGGTCTTCTATGTGGTTCATGTTGGGTGGGCAACAAACAATAGATGATCCATTGTCTATCTTTTTAAACTGAAGTTATAATCTACCTACTATCATTAGTTTTGGATCCATCCACTCGTTTGCTACCATCAGTCTTGATTTTTGCATGCACCCCTTAGGCCTTACAAAATCTAACTATTTTTTATTATGCATGTCAGATATTGTACACAATCGTACTGAACATGTAGAGAAAAAGAGAAGACCGTTGCGTGGGAATATAATGTCATGCAGACGCCGCTCCATGGTGGGTGAAGTGGGCCCCCTCCTACATTTCCAGATTGTATTCCAGAGGAAGATAACTGTTCAGATGGGGATTCAGAAGGAGCTGACCACGCCTGTTTACCACCTGAGGTGTTTGCTCTAACCTGGCAGGCTGATGTTGGTCATATCATGCATATGGCGCCTTGCATTCCTTACATTATACATCTTATATCTCATCAGCTCAGTTTAGATTTGCTTTGTGTGAATGCCACCTATTTGGTTTCTATATCATACTCCCACCATTCCTAAATATTTGTCTTTTTAGAGATTTCAACAAGTGACTACATACGGAACAAAATGAGTGAATCTACACTCTAAAATATGTCTATATACATCCGTATGTGGTAGTCCACTTGAAATCTCTAAAAAGATAAATATTTAGGAACGGAGGGAGTATATGGGAATTATGCAATGCCATCTTCTTTAGCCAGGCATCATATACGTGAATCATGCAATGCCATCCTGTTTAGCCAGTCATCGTATATGTGAATTGTATCGTGCCATATTTTTTTCCATAATGTATTCCATTTGTCAACAATGTTTACGCATTCATCTGCTCTTCCTGTGCATCAGCCATTTGAGTCGGTCATGGGAAAATCTGGAGTGAAAACAAGGTCTTCTGAGCAGTCAGTGCTACCTGTCGATGCAGATTTCTTGCTGGTTACAGATAGCTCCTCAAAGGAGGATTCAGAGACAGATGAAGAGTCGTATCCCCCCCCCCCGAGGTGCATGCTCTAACTTGGCTGGGTTATATTGCTCATATCATGCATATGGTGTCTTGCATTGCCATGCCATCTGCTTAGATTAGACATGCTTTGTCTGAATGCCTCGTGTTTGCTTTCTATATTAGATATGTGAATTATGCAATGCCATGTTTTTCAGCCAGTTATCATATATGTGAATTATGCACCGCCATGTATCCAGACATCATATATGTGAATTATCTCATGCCATCTTTTTTCCATTACGTATTCCATTTGTCGACAATCTGTGTATATTGAACTACTCTTCATGTGTATCAGCCATTTGAGCCAGTTATGGAAAAATCTGGAGTGAAAACAAGGTCTTCAGAGCAGGCAATGGTACCTGTTGAAGCATATATCTCAATGGTTACAGGGAGCTCCTCAGAGGAGGATTCAGAGACAGATGACCAGTCCTATATCCCACCTGAGGGAGTCCTGGACTAGGGGGTGTCCGGATAGCCGGATTACCACCATCGGCCGAACTATCATCTGCCGAACTATCATCATCGACCGGACTCCAAGACTATGAAGATACAAGATTGAAGACTTCGTCCCGTGTCCGGATGGGACTTTCCTTGGTGTGGAAGGCAAGCTTAGCGATACGGATATGTAGATCTCCTACCATTGTAACCGACTCTATGTAACCCTAGCCCTCTCCGGTGTCTATATAAACCGGATGGCTCTAGTCCGTAGGACAACGAACCAACATCAACCCTTACAATCTTACCATAGGCTAGCTTTTAGGGTTTAGCCTCCTTGATCTCGTGGTAGATCCACTCTTGTAAACATCCACAATATCAATATCAATCAAGCAGGACGTAGGGATTTACCTCCATCAAGAGGGCCCGAACCTGGGTAAAACATCGTGTCCCTTGTCTCCTGTTACCATCCGCCTAGACGCACAGTTCGGGACCCCCTACCCGAGATCCGCCGGTTTTGACACCGACATTGGTGCTTTCATTGAGAGTTCCTCTGTGCCGTCACCGATAGGAAGGATGCCTCTTCCCGTCTTCAATGACGGTATCTTCGCCAATGGATCCTTGGCCGCCGGCCAAACTATCCGGCTAGGAGGTTTTCTTATGACCGCTTGTCTGGCCACCGCTTCCACAATGACCTCTCGAGTCATCGAGAGCAATCTTCACGTCAACTCGGAATTCACCGAGCATCTAGATCCAGCAGAGCTCTCGTCTGTAAACGAACTCTTGGATCGGATCGCCGCCCTGGGAGTCGCTACAGACTACGATCAGATTGCGCTTAAAACCGATCTGAGAGAAATTAACTCTCCCCAGGTCACCCACCACGTTACGGTAGTAGAAGAACAATGCGGCGACTCTTCTCCTGTATTGAAAACTAGTCATGTCCGGGCTCCCAAACCCTCCATGCCGGATTCCCGCGGAGGGGCGGACTTCGATCGAGCACTGAACTTAAAATCAGGCCTCGTTCCGGACTCGTTGGACAACGTCCAGCAATCAAAGCTTCCGAGTTTGGAAACTTCTCGGCCTTCGAGCCTTGAGATGGGTAGGGTTCCGGACTTAGTTCCACACACCCGACCAGATATATGCGACCTATCTCTAATCCGGCAAGAGCCCGCTGAAACAGTACATCACTACTAGGCCAGATTCCTCCTGGTTATGGACAGGATAAAGGACTGCCGAGAGGAAAACGCAATCTCAATTTTCTGCAATAATTGCACGGACGAAGGAATCTTGAACGCCGTCACCCGTCATGAAATCACACGCTTCACCGACCTGGCATCCATAGTACAAAAGTACTGTGCGATAGAGAGTTTCCGGAAAACCGAAAATAGGTTTTGGGACAATCCGGCCCCGGATACAGACCCAGTCCGCAACAAAAGGGTGCATCACACTCAGGCACCAGGTGCAAGAACCAAAAAACAGAAACCCCTTAAAGGGAACGGAACCGTACTGGAGGGATGGCTCAGCAGACCCTGTACAATTCACAGTACGGAGGGCGCCGTCCCAACACATAGCCTTCGAGCATGTTGGATACTACGGCAGGTGGCCAAAAGTGGCGAGGAGCTTCTAGCCCCGGGAAACCACACCAACAATACCGGTACGGTATCAACAGTCTTCGAGACTTTCGCATCAAACAATATGCGGAAACAAACAATCCGCAGCCTCGCCGAAGTCTACCAAGTAGCCACAGCAAATCCTTGGAGTGACACGGCCATCACCTTCAACGCCAGCGATGAACCTAAATTCCGAACAGCCCGACCACCAGCCGCATTGGTCCTCAGTCCGATAGTGGACGGCTTTCGACTTACCAAGGTGCTCATGGATGGTGGCAGCAGATTAAACCTCATCTACGAGGAAACCCTTCAAAAAATGGAAATAGACTGGAGCCGCATTGAGCAAAGCAGCACAACCTTCAGAGGAATAATCCCTAGCCGGGAAGCGCGCTGCACAGGAAAAATCACACTCGATGTAGTATTCAGCTCACCGGACAATTACAGATCCGAAGAAATCACGTTCCAAGTGGCCCCGTTCAACAGCGGGTACCACGCTATATTAGGACGAGAGGCATTCACAATCTTCCAAGCCGTACCCCATTACGGGTACATGAAGCTCAAAATGCCTGGGCCCGGCGGAATAATCACTCTCGTTAGTGATCCGGACATAGCACTCCACGCCGAAAACAAGACGGCCGCATTAGCCCTGGAGGCACTATCCGAAGCCTTAGCGGCAGAGGGACTCACTGCGCTGCGCTCTATGGTGAATAGGGACGATGTGATACTCGATAAGAGATCCAAGTCCACCTCCTTTAAACCAGCCGAAGAGATAGTAAAATTCCAGGTCCACCCAACGGACCCGACAAAGACGGCCTCCATCGGGGCACAATTGAACCCTGATGTAGACGCCGCACTGCGAGAATTCCTTCGGGAAAATTGGGACATTTTCGCCTGGCACCCCTCGGATATGCCCGAAATCCCATGCAGATTGGCAAAACACAGCCTAAACATCCTAAAAGGATTCAAGCCTGTCAAACAGGCTCTTCGACGATTTTCCAAACCCAAAAGACAAGCAATGGGAGAGGAACTAGCCAAACTATTGGAAGCCGGATTCATCAGAGACATCAAACATCCGGATTGGCTAGCAAACCTGGTAATGGTACCAAAGAAGGACAAATCCTGGTGCCTATGTGTCGATTTCAAAGACCTAAATAAAGCCTGCCCAAAGGATCCCTTCCCCCTCCCCCGCATCGACCAAATCATCGATGCCACTGCAGGGCACGATTCATTGTGCTTCCTGGACGCATACTTCGGCTATCATCAAATCAAGATGGCGGAAGCGGATCAAGCTGCAACGGCATTCATTACTCCATATGGACCATTCTGCTTCAACACGATGCCCTTCGGACTTAAAAACGCCGCGCAACATATCAGCGCATGATCCAGACATGTCTGGCTACCCAGATCGGCAAAACAGTAGAGGCATACGTAGATGACGTAGTCGTCAAAACTAAACACGTCGAAACTCTAGTAGATGACTTGAGGGTCACATTTGACAACCTCCGAGCATATGATATCAAGCTGAATCCAGAAAAATGCGTTTTCGGCGTACCAGCCGGAAAACTCTTGGGCTTCATTGTATCTGATAGAGGAATTGAAGCAAATCCGGCCAAGATCCGAGCTCTATCACAGCTGGATATTCCAAAACACCTCAAACAGATCCAGAAATTGACTGGATGCATGGCGGCCCTCAGCCGCTTTATCTCCCGCTTAGGAGAAAAGGCATTGCCCCTCTATCGCCTCCTCAGGCACACCGAACACTTCGAGTGGACGGATGCTGCCACCGCCGGACTAGAAGAAATAAAGGCCATATTGGCAACGAATCCGGTCCTGGCTGCGCCCAACCTGGGCGAACCAATGTTGTTATACATCGCAGCAACACATCAAGTTGTAAGCGCGGTACTCGTCGTCGAACGAGAGACAGAAGGGCATAAATTCCCTCTTCAAAAACCAGTATACTACGTATCCACTGTGTTAACCCCCTGCAAGTCCCGTTACCTGCACTATCAGAAGATCACGTATGCAGTGTTCATGGCATCCCGGAAGCTCCGACACTACTTTCAAGAGTGTTCGATAACAGTGGCCTCTGAAGTACCACTCAATGACATCATAAACAACCGCGACGCAACGGGCAGGATTGCAAAATGGGCCATTGATCTCTTACCATTCGACATAACTTACAGACCTCGGCGAGCTATAAAGTCACAAGTTTTGGCTGACTTTGTCGCTGAATGGACCGAAGCCGAACTCCCTAAAGAGTACGACGTATACTCCAATTGGATTATGCACTTCGGCGGCTCTAAAATGTTGGCCGGACTGGGGACTGGCGTCGTATTGACGTCCCCGACCGGTGACACAGTCCAATACATACTTCAAATAATGTACACGGACTCCAATAACGCAGCCGAATACGAGGCCCTTTTACATGGTCTCCGGATGGCAATCTCCATGGGCATTCAACGCCTAGAGGTGCGCGGGGATTCAAACCTCGCAATATCCCAAATAAATGGAGACTTTGATGCCAAGGATCTGAAAATGGCAGCATATCGCAACGCTGTCCTAAAAATGTCAGCTCGGTTTGACGGACTCGAATTCCATCACGTAGTCAGGGATAATAACCAAGCGGCCGACGTATTGGCACGCATCGGCGCAAAACGTGACACTGTCCCTCCAAACATCTTCCTGGAACGGCTGTTCAAGCCATCCGTACTATGGGAAGAGGAGTCTGGAAATAACAAACCGGAAGCAGCCACACCAACCGACGCAGAGCAATTTGACATAAGCGGAAATTCCGCCGCCGAAATAACACCTTCAGCCCACGACATAATGGCCGTAATCGCCCCGTGGACAGAACCATTCCTAGCCTATTTACTTAGGCAGGAACTTCCCGAAGACCAAAATGAGGCCCGCTGCATAGTTCGGCGATCTAAAGCCTACAAGGTCCACGAGGGAGAACTTTATAAGAAAAGCACAACCGGAGTCCTTCAAAGGTGTATCTCCGAAGAGGAAGGGCGAGACCTCCTGGCTGAAATTCATGCCGGACTAGGCGGACACCATGCAGCAGCCCGGGCCCTCGTAGGAAAGGCATTCCGTACATGATTTTATTGGCCAACGACCCGGGCAGATGCTCAGGACTTAGTCCAACGATGCGTCGGTTGTCAGCTCTTTGCTAATCAGAGCCACATGCCACCCACCGCCCTCAAAACTATACCCATTACCTGGCCGTTCGCGGTCTGGGGGCTTGACATGGTTGGACCACTTAAAGGGGGAACCCACAAGCAAAGATACCTATTGGTCATGGTGGATAAATTCACCAAATGGATAGAGGCCAAGCCAGTTAAAACGGCAGAGTCCGGACCAGTGATAGACTTTATATCCGGGGTAGTACACCGTTACGGTGTCCCCCACAGCATCATCACCGATAACGGCACGAATTTTACGGCCGACGAGGTTAAATCATGGTGCAAAAATATGGGCATTAAGCTCGATTACGCTTCAGTCTATCATCCTCAAACCAACGGTCAAGTGGAACGAGCAAATGGTCTAATAATGAGCGGCATCAAACCCAGACTAGTGTGGTCACTTACAAAATCCGACACGCACCGGGTAGAGGAGCTCGACTCCGTACTCTGGGGGCTGCGGACAACGCCCAACCGTACTACCGGATTCACACCATTTTTTATGGTGTACGGTGCAAAGGCAGTTCTGCCCTGTGATATTATTCATGACTCACCTCGAGTGCGCATGTATGAAGAAAGAGAGGCCGAGCTGGATCGGCAAGACAGCTTGGACGCATTGGAGGAAGAACGCGACGTTGCCAAGGCTCATTCCGCATTCTATCAGCAGCAGGCTCGAAGATATCAAAGCAGAGAAGTACGGGCCAAGACTTACAACGTGGGCGAACTAGTTCTACGCCTGCCGGACAAGAAAAGGACAAGCTCAAGCCCAAATGGGAGGGCCCCTTCATCATCGATCAAGTCCTGACCGGCGGAGCGTACCGTCTACGAAGTGCATCGGATAACCGACTCGAGCCGAACCCATGGAACGCAGCCCGCCTCCGAAGATTATATGCCTAGCGCCAGATTAAGAGTTCGTCCCTTTCCCCCATCCAAATTTTTTATACTTCAGCTGCCTTTTTGTTTCTCTTTTTTTCTCTCACCCCTATTCATAACAGCCTTAAAAGGCTTATTTGCGCATAGTTCGCACGTAATTGATGTGCTATCCGCACTCACTATACCTGGGGGCTTCTTTACCAGAAGCTTAAATTATAAGGGCTTCATGCCCAGCACATGTGTCAAGCTTCCACATGTACCTTTTATTCACCATTATATGCATTGATATGACTTAAGTTTTGGCCAAGCTGGGTTGCCTGGCTCCTGTGCTTACCCCTACGTTCCCGATTGTTCGGCTAGGAGGTAAAGGGAGCACCTCTGAGATTGTTACTGCCGGGTTAGCCAAATGTGTACCTCAGACTGGGTGAAGCCGAAAGCTAGCGTTCTTAAGGGAATATTCGGTCGATGACTTGAAAGATGATTTTACCTACTTATTTATCTGCCCCCAGATGTTTTTCTGCTTTCTTCGTAGTCCGGACATGCACTTTAGGGCATGCCACCCCCAGAGGAAAGGAACCCTTAACGAAACTATTCTCCCTGGAAGATGTTTCTTACTAACCATGTAATATAACATAACTAGTTGGGCACTTGTCTGATAAAGCACTAATGACCCCTATGCGTGGTCTCCATGCATACCCCGGTTGTTTCATAACCGAGAAGGTATTCGGACACACTCCGGACTCTAGGGTCCCGAGGTCGAAGCGAAAAGGTCGGCAAAGACAAACGATCTACAATCCGGCTAGAAGGCATTTCACATGTCATTTTATAATACATTGTCAAATTGACTGACTGTATTCTTCCTCAATCCCGTCTAACAGGCTGTCTAATTTACAGTCCTGTTGGGAAAACTTAGCGGCCAACTCTACTTGGCCGTATACTAAACTTACAGGGATCTCCTTCCCATCAGGCCCCACAGGTCCGACTTCGGCCATGTGGTTGGGATCCGCCTTCTTGTACCGCGTCTTCACCATGGCCCATGCCTCCCTGGCACCTTGGCGGCAGGCTGAAATCTTCCATAAATGGAAGCACTGCCGCACTCCCTGAAGCTTCTCCGCAAGCTCCCCAAGTCCCTCGGGTAGGGAGAAGGCTGGCCATAAAGCCTGGATGACGCCGCTCATTGCCTGCCGAACTCGTTCGGTCAGTTGCAACAACTCGGGAAGTTGATCACCCGTTGATACGGGCATCTCCTCCGTGGGGCGACCTGTGAGTATACCTACAGACATATTTTGTCAATTGACTTCCTCGCCGAACTCTTCTTTTCAAAGGAGTTCGCTCAAGCACTTACTATAGATGCCACGACGAAGCCGCTGATTCTCCTTAACGGAGCCAGACAGCTCGGCCCGAACGCCTTTCAGCTCTTCTCCAAGCTGGGCATGGGCATCCTGGAGCTTGTTCCTTTCGTGCTGCACCTTATGCAACACCCTCTCGCCGGCCTTCAGCTGGCGCAGAAGTTCTTGCCTGTCCGGATCTTGTCCGGCAGCACCTGCAACGTCATTATCAGACTTGCGCACAGGCCAAACACTACTTATCTTTTTAAATAATGTGTTACCAGGAGAGGTCCCTGCGTTTCCTCCTGCGGCAGCGAGTGCGGCCTCAAGTTGAGCCTTACACTCTTGTAGCTCCTGAGACAGTTGGGTATTCTTCTCGGTAAGACCCTGCGTTTCATATGATCCTTAAATCAGTTAATATAACTACTTTAAGTCTCGGGGGCTACTGGCATATATAACTATTAAATTTTCTTACCCATATGTCTTTTACATACTGCTCCGTGGCTCTGGTCAAACCATCTTGAGCGGCACGGAGGTGCGCGTCCCCTGCGTTAAAGGCATCCAACGCCTCAGGGGAGAAGCACGCGTCACGATAAACAGTCCGGCGGCGCCTATGGTTCATGGCACTCTCCACCTCAGATTTGGTGGCGGACAGTCGGTCGGCATCCTCCGTTGGAGGAGTATCCGGCTCGCGCCTTGCGCTCGCCTCCCCCTCCGGACCAGGCGCTCGAGCTTGGCTGGTAGAAGCCGGATTGACAGCCTCTACACCCACAATCCGGCGGGCACTTTTTCCCCTACAAAAGTCATGAGTACTCGAACGCTTCCTAGGAACGTTGCTCCAGATAATGAATTGTGAGCTATACCTTTGCGGCGACGTTTCAGTCCGCGCCGCGCTCATCTTCCGTCTACTGGTCCGGACTGGCCTTTGATGGTCAGCTGCCGCGGGCTCGGCTTCCCGCCCTAGAAGCGCCTCCTGCACAGCGTCATCATATACGATGGTCAGAAATAAGCAAGGAAGGAATAACGGTGTCAGGACTTCGGTCACAATCACCTGGGAAGCCGGATATAGCCCGGGATAGTCGGCCGTAATGGCGACTAAAGCATTATCCATGCTGAGCTGGTGGAACACCCCGTCGATTAGCTCCACTCCTATGTCCGGATCCTCTTCAGAGGCCGGGTCCCGGGATCTCTCTGGATCCTCGGGTTGCGGAGCTGGACTTAGCATGTCCTCCACCGTCCGATGCAGCTCCTGCGTCGAAAGAAGAACACAATATAAGAAACTTAAGTTTCAAAGGCATGGGTTGGACACGTGAAGTGTTCGCTTACCCAAGGCCGGGGATTATTCATGGAGAACCCATTTAGCGGGTTCGTCCGAAGGAAATCCACATTCTCCCCCTTATACAGGCCGGACAGGATCTTCACCAGGTCTTCGGCCGAATCCGGCCCTTTGCGGCCATGACGGGTGGCATCGTCCTCCCCGTTGAAATCCCACATGGGGTGGCCCCTGTATTGTAGTGGCTGCACTCCCCTCATGATGCATGTTGCCATGACTCCAATCATGGTCAACCCGGAATGGGCCAGTAACCTTATCCGGCCCATCAAATAATGGATGCTCTTGTCTTCCTCCAGTTGGGGGCTCCGTGGGCGCCAACTAAGGCGTTTCTTCAGAGGAGCATTATTGAACTCCGGGAGGCCGATCTGGACAGGGTCCGGCAGCGGAGCGTCTTCTATATAAAACCATAACGAAGGCCAGTCTTCGGACGCCTTCTTAGGGGTTCCGGATGGATATCCGGTCCCGGCAATGCGCCATATTTCGGCGCCGCCCACTTGATATATTAACCCCTCATGAGAGCGGGGTACAAGGCAAAACAACCTCTTCCACAGCGCAAAATAGGGCTCGACGCCCATGAATAGCTCGCAAAGAACCACGTAACCCGCAATATGCAGGATCGAGGCAGGCGTGAGGTGATGAAGCTGGAGTCCGTAGAACTCCAGGAGCCCGCGGAGGAACAGATGTACAGGAAATCCGAGCCCCCTTATCAGATAGGGGATGAAGCATACCCGCTCCCCTTTGTTGGGATTTGGGTTAGCCTCCGCTTGCTTCCCACCTTTATAGGTGGCCAGCCCGGCTCGGACAGGAACCATGAAGGCCGGAGGGAGATATCCCCCCGTTTGGAGCTTCACCAGCTCGTTGTGCGGAACAGAGCATCTCCTCCAATCTCCTGGCAGAGGGCTGGGAGCGCGAGAAGAGGAGCTGCGTTGAGGATCCATGATGGAATGGATTCTTGGTCGAAAGCGCTCTGATGAGTATTCGCGGGAGGAAGGTGGTGATTTGGATCTGGATTCGTGACTCTCTTATAGGCAGATTACTCGCACAACTAGGGGGTAAAACATAAAAGACACCCTGGCTTTTCGCATTCGTGCGACGCGTGGAAGAAGGCCATTATTGGGCGTGGGAGCCAAGAAACGCAACATTAATGAGGAAGCCGGACACTGTTCGGCAGGTACATGGAACTTGAAGGAGAACCCGCCTTGCAACGCCGAAGACTACACACATGTTGGACTTATCGTCATTGAAGACTGGTTCGGGGGCTACTGATGAAGTCCTAGACTAGGGGGTGTCCGGATAGCCGGATTACCACCATCGGCCGAACTATCATCGGTCGAACTATCATCATCGACCAGACTCCAAGACTATGAAGATACAAGATTGAAGACTTCGTCCCGTGTCTGGATGGGACTTTCCTTGGCGTGGAAGGCAAGCTTGGCGATACGGATATGTAGATCTCCTACCATTGTAACCGACTCTATGTAACCCTAGCCCTCTCCGGTGTCTATATAAACCGGATGGCTCTAGTCCGTAGGACAACGAACCAACATCAACCCTTACAATCATACCATAGGCTAGCTTTTAGGGTTTAGCCTCCTTGATCTCGTGGTAGATCCACTCTTGTAAACATCCACAATATCAATATCAATCAAGCAGGACGTAGGGTTTTACCTCCATCAAGAGGGCCCGAACCTGGGTAAAACATCGTGTCCCTTGTCTCCTATTACCATCCGCCTAGACGCATAGTTCGGAACCCCCTACCCGAGATCCGCCGGTTTTGACACCGACACCACCTGAGGTGTATGCTCTAAGTTGCAATGTTTATATTTCTCATATGATGCATATGGTGTCTTGCATTGCTTAGTTTAGACATCATATGCACAATATTGAATTCCATCTGCTTAGTTTAGAGATCATACATGCGAGTGCCAGCTGCTTAGTATATGAATCAATTATGTCAATTATATCATGCCATCCTGTATACTTAGACAACATGTATGTGAATTATTTCATCCCAACCTATTTTAGAAAGACATCATATAGTTTTGTCATGTCATCCTGTTTAGGTACTCATCATATGTTGAATTATGCCATTATATCCTGTTAAGTTATCCATCATATATCTGAAACTGTGTCATGCTATCATGTTTAGTTAGGCATCATATATGTGAAATTGTGTCATGATGTCCTGTTTGGTTAGACAACATATATGTGAATTACCACATCTGTCTATCATACAATGTCTGTACGTTCAATTTCTTTTCTTGTTTATCAACCATTTGAATTGGAGGGGGTGATGGCAGTATCTAAGGGAGCAAAAACCCGTTCTTCACAAAAGACAGTGCTACCTGTCGATGCAGATAGAACCATGGTTGTACTGGCCCACAAACTAGCCCCACCACACATAATCGAGACTCTTCCAGATTGCACACTTACACCGTTGGGCAGAGAACCAGCTACAACCCATCTAACCGCAACCCCAGCAGATAGTAACCCACTTCTAGTTGACAAAGCACCATGTCCACCACAGAGTACCCCCACACAAGCAGTTTGTAAAGCTACTGCAGTGCCCAAAGCACGAAGACCACCACAACTAACCCAAACTCCACGTTTAAAGCAGAAGAGCAACTGTTCTCTGTTCAGATTCCGTAGCTATGGTCCATACTCCTTTGCTGTTGCATCACTGTATTTACTCATACCAACTACTTTCATATTTGAAAGATCCAATTGAAACTCCAATGGCGCAACATGTATGTTTTAAACCTATTTCTTTAACTAGATTGTTGTTCTAACTTCTTGCTCTATGTTGATTTCAGTTTAAGTTGTATAAACAGTTATGTTCTCATGTGATGCACATTACAAGTGCTGCCAATGCTGTGTAGTTTCTCACACTTATATTCTGTCTATGTTGCTGTGTCTTAAAAATATATATGAGCTGAACTATTTCTCTATCTTGATTAGGCAACATAAACTAGAATGATATGGACAATACAGTGACCATAATACATAGATATATGTTTGTTTCATGATGTTATCCTGTCCACCTTACTACTGAACCGGTTTACCAAAATGAGTTTCGTATACTACAAGCTAAACCTGTGATGTGTCTGCTTGTTTCTCTTGTAGTATGCAAACAGAATATTGGAGAAGAGCACCCCACTATGCAATGGTAGAGAAAGTAATGCAGATAAGGTTCAAGATAGTGAGACAACCCTATTGGTCTCCAAGAAAGGTGATAAAAACGATCTTGTAGACAGTGAGAAAACCCCATAGTCCTGCGTTGATGTAGTGTTTGAGTTACTGGCCAGTACCGTTGGCACAAGTTCTTCACACTCGCTGCCTGAATCACTTCGGCTTCTTCAGTCTCAGCTACAAGCTGAAAGGCATCAGTCAGCTGTGCCGCAGCAAGAAGCCGAAGGACTGAGGAAGTCCCTGCAGAATTTAGATGCGTAGTTTCTTGTGCAACAGCAAGCGCTGGAGGATTTAAGCGCCAAACAAGAGAAAGTTAATAAGCTTGCTAAGCATCTTGCCAGCATTATGGGTACCCAGGATATTGTTTCTTGAGCTCTTCTGAAGTGGTTTCAGTTCTGGACTTGTTTTGTTGCAACGTTTATATGCTGCTTTGTTCCCTATATTTGCACTAGTGGCGAACTTTGATGCCCAGTGGATGTAATATGTGTAATAGCCGTGATAGCCTAGCATAAGTTGCTTGCTTATTTATTTCCATGTTGTCTTGTTTATTTGTTTGCTTGGAGTCAGTGCAGTTCTTTTTCCGCGGTTTGCTAGTGGCCGCAATAACCTATTTTTTAAAACTAGGCCACAATAACCATGGGCTACATATTTACTGTAGTGGCACTGGGCCTCCTACCGGCCGTAGAAACAATGGGCCTTCTACGGGCCATAGAAACAATGGGCCTTCTACGGGCCGTAGACATAATGGGCCTTCTACAAGCTGTATCATCAATGAGCCTTATATGGGCCGGATGATCAATCGGCCAAACATGGGCCAATAACAGACCGCATTATGGCCGTAAACGAGCTAGAGTTGGAATCGTCCGTTCATGGGCCAACCATAATGGGCCGTCGTTAATAGGCCATATTTGATGACGCTATGAAAACGGCCCAACGTATTAACAGGCCACAAACGAGCCGACTGTAACAACGGGCTAAATTTGGCCCACAAGCAGAAAATGACAGTAATGGGGCGTAAGTAACCGAATGCTGGAAATGAGCCCAAGAATAAATGGACCCTGAGAAGGCCAAAAGATAGCATGGGATGGAAACGGCCCAATGGAATAATGGGCCGTTAATGGGTATAAAGTGATACACTATTCATTACAGGCCAATTTCAGCACGGGCCATTAATGGGCCAAGAGTTACAAAGGGCCTCATATGGGCCGAAAGACGTCATGGGCCATACATGGGCCGGAAGTTAAAACGGGCTAGAATCATATTGGACGGCCCAGATGACGCTACTGGGCCTAATTCGGATAGGCCGTAACGGGCCCTATGTTTGCGGGTTGCAAATGGGCTATATGCGAACAGGCTGTTAAGAGGCTTTTCGTGGGCCCGCCCGCCACCTTTTGACCAAGTCAAACGGGCCGGCCTTTTCACAGGAATGGGCCTCTGTTGGGCCGTGCCACGTGTCAACATATCATAGGCGCCTTCTTCCAATGAGTGGATGACATCTGTCCCAACGATGAGCCGACACGTGTTTCCTCCAGCCAATGATGATTTTACACATGGAAAATCCCCATTGGTCGGGGCTGTTAACGGGTTATCAGATCCAAACCCCGACCCGATAGCTTAACAGTGTTCCGTTACGGTGGATGCCACGTGTTGATCACCCTTGACGAAAGCACTTCTGTGACATGCGATTTATCTCATGGAAGGGGACACTTCCGTGATGATAATTTTGGTAATGTCATGGAACACTTCTACGACAGCACATGTATGACTATCTTGATTCTGTCATAAAATCGTCATGGATGTACATGCATGACAGAAAACGTGACCTACTGTGACAAACACGTATCATCACGGAAGTGTATTTTTTTGTAGTATCCTGGACTATGCGTCTAAGGCTAATGGTAACAGGAGGCGGGGGACACGATGTTTACCCAGGTTCGGGCCCTCTCTATGGAGGTAATACCCTACTTCATGCTTGATTGATCTTGATTAATATGAGTATTACAAGAGTTGATCTACCACGAGATCATAATGGCTAAACCCTAGAAGTCTAGCCTATGAGATTATGATTGTCGTCCTACGGACTAAACCGTTCAGTTTATATAGACACCGGTGAAGGCTAGGGTTACACAAAGTCAGTTACAGAGTTCGGAATCTTCACATCCGCACCGCCAAGCTTGCCTTCCACACAAAGGAGAGTCCCATCCGGATACGGGACAAAGTCTTCTATCTTGTTTCTTCATAGTCCAACAGTCCGGCAGCAGTACATAGTCCGGCTGTCCGAGGACCCCCTAATCCAGGAATTCCTCAAGGGGCGGGCACCCTCGTTGATGACAAGGGCGCCGCTGTGGGTGCGGCGTCGAAGCGGCATCTCTTTTCTGGCTCCGACTTGACGGGGCGGAGCGCTGGCGAGCCGAAGGAAAGTGAGCCGGAGCCCGACGAGAAGGACGTCCCCCGCTCCATTCGCCACGGCATCCAGGAGCTGCCACGGCGGCAAGAGAAGGATGACAGCGGCGGGTACTCGAGGCGCAACATGTTGCTGGCCTCGATGTGGTCGAGGACGGCCTCGAGGGTGCGACCGGGCATGCCCCACCACTCGCGCCGCTCGTCAACATTGAGGTGTCTGGGGGGATGATGCCGTTGGCGGAGGCGATCTGGTCTTCGCGGCGGCGCTCGAAGTACATCGTCCATAATGTGCGGCTGTCGGCGGTGTACCTCGGCTCATTCCGTTGTGCCTCCGTCAGCGACGAGTGGATGCGGGCGATCTCGGCCTGCCATGCAGCCCCTTCGTGCACCGGTGGCACCGAGACGCCGCCGGCGCTCAACTTCCATGACCCCGGTACACGCATGTCCGGGGGCGCCGGATAGTCGGCCTCATAGAGGAGGCGCGCCTCCGGCTCTTGGAGATGGCGGCGGCCGAAGCCGTTCGCCGCCGCGCCGTCGCCTGGGTACCTCCAGCCATTGCTCGTTGGCGGGAAGGGGGGAGTGTGTTGCTTTGTGCGGCGATGTGAAGCGATGTGTGGCAGTTGTTTGGCGGGGAGATCGGCTTTTATAGCCGCAGCGGGGCGGCGAGAGCCTGCATGTCGGGCGACGTGTGGCGGGACACGCGTCGGTGGCGCCTTCACTGCGCCGCCCGTGAGGCATCAATGGAGGCTGACCGACGCGGCAATGCGGCAACCTTGCCATTGATTCCCACGAGAACCGAGGCTATGAGGACGACGAAGCGGCGTATCGCTTACTCGGCAGGCCCATCCCGGTTCGTGCCAAAAACGCGTCCCCCGGCGCCCCCAGATGCCCCCTAGTGCGCCGGGTTCGGCCTGGGTCCACTGGCGCCAGTTTTCGCCCAAACCGGCAAAAAACAGGCTCCTGGGGCGCGATTGGGCCGATTTTCGGCCGCCGGCGCCAAAAAATGCCTTGGGGGGCCTGTTGGGGGCGCGGCTAGAGATGCTCTTACCTTTCATCTATCGGCGGCAGCCACCACCACCCTTATCGCAACGTCCATAGCCCCGCCCCGCAAACACCACCACCCAGTACCCCCCCCCCCCCCCAATCTTGGTTTGACGGCACACCATAACATATGTGACATGCTCTCCTTCGCCATGACTCAAAGCACCAGGGGTTTAATTGTTCCCTGATAGACGATTTCTGCTATGGCGCACGCGCGGATCCCATGCTGCAAAGAGGTACCGTGACTGCTCGTTGTGTTTGTCGAGGGTGCTTCGCCCAAATCCGATGCAGATTGGTTTCTTTCAAATATAATAACATATAAACTCTAAAGTTTGCAGGACAACAAAACATTATAGTGCAACATAAATACTAAATAACATTTTGTACTAAATAAATATCATTCTATGTATTTATGGTATCCCCAAAATCCTCACGCCTTGTAGCTCTAAGGTTCATTGATCCACGAAGTTTAAGGTCCGTATATTGTTTCATTTGAGAGAAACAAAAAAGAGAAAAAGAAATCATGTAGTTAATTAGCTAGCAGAAATCTCAAATCAACGTTGGAGGATGAGGATAAGGGGTAGTGTGCTTGGGCCTGGAAAACCCACTCTCAAGGTGGGCGCTAAGGCGTTGTCCGGTTGACGCGAGCCCAGTGAGTTGGATACGTGCATGTTGTCCATCACTTGACCGTTGCAGTTTTGTGTCCTGCTTCAACGCAACACCCCATCCCCCTTCCCTATCGTGAAGCACCTGCGAGGACGAATCATGGGCGGTTGCCTTTCAGCCTAGGTGAGATTGCGGCCACCACCACACCCCAACATAGGGCCCACCTGCAAACAACACCCCCTCCCATCCCCTCGAATATGGCCCTATGGCGCACCATATCGTCTGCGACATGCTACTCCTTCGCCATGACTCGAAGCTCCGGGGTTTCAATGGTTCCCCCTGTTCACCGATGGACGATTCTAGCTGTGGCGAGCAGCGCAGATCCCATGCTGCAAGAATGTACTGTGATATACTAGTTGTGTTCGATGAGGGTGCCTTGCCTAGATCTGGTGAGGATGCTTCTAAAACCCTAGCCACCTAATTCTCTCGTACGAGTATATGTTACTCAAGGAAAAAATATATTTTGTAGCATCTTATTGCTTCAGTAGCAGGAACCATAAGCCCCCAAAAGATTATCTAAACATTGTATATTTTGCCAGTTGGAAACTTTCGTTAGCAAAAAGACAACAAAACACTTGCACCAACTTTCATTAGCAAAAAGACAACAAAACACCTGCAAATAGTGCATCAACTTTGATCTCTCTGATTTGTATCGTTTCCCACGGACGATTGCTTATGCACGACTGCGTACTCTTTTTTCCCCGGAGAAAGAGATTGCCTACTGTTTCTTTTTTTAGGATCAATTGCCTACTGTTTCTTTTTAAATCTTTTTGAGAGAGCCTACTCTCTTTTTTTGCGAGCCTACTGTTGTTTTTTTTGTGAGCCTACTGTTGTTTTTTCTGTGAGCCTACTTTTGTTGATGGAGCGCGGGAAACTAGTGGGCTTTGGCTGGCACGGGTGTGGGCAACGGATCCGTGGGCCTGGGCTCGTGCGTTTGCCGGGCAGACAAACCCAGGTCGATCGGCAGATCTCGGCGAGTCGATGGATTAGTTACGAGACGAGACGTACCGTTTTCTCTCGGCGAGTCGTTTTCTCTCGGCAAGTCGTTTTCTCTTCCCGACCACGATAGCCTAGGGTTTCGACATACTCCGGCGCCGCGGCAGGATCTTACCTTCTTTTCCCCGATCGAATCTGCTGGTGATCCCCTGGACTCGGGCTGATCAAGGGAGGCCCCTCGTGACCTTACCCGGCCTTGGTTCTAGTGGTTTTTCCGGCAGATCGATCTAGGGTTTTGGTTGGCGGCGACTAGACTGCTCGGTTCATGGCGTCGGGATCAAGCTCGCAGGGGCGGCATGGCAAGGAGACGACGGAGGAGCTGCTAGCCAGGTTGAATTTGCAGGAGGAGGAAGATGATGAGTTCGTGTGGGAGGAGGAGTTGCCGGATCTGGGGGCGCCGGCGAAGTGGCTAGCCATAGCCAGGGTACACACTACAAGGACTTTTAGCCCTAATGCTCTTTATGGGGACATGCGTGCAGCCTGGAATCCAGCGAAAACGGTGGTCTGGAGGAAGGTGAAGGACAACTTGTTCACAGCGCAGTTTGGTTGTCTAGGGGACTGGAATAAGGCCATGCTAGAGGGGCCATGGCTTTTCAGAGACCAAGCAGTGATTTTGGTGGAGTATGATGGGTTCAAAAACCCTGATAGCATCAAGTTGGATAAGTTGGCAGTTTGGGCGCAAATCCATCGTTTACCTGACAACTTTTTGATCGAGCCTGCAGTCAGGGGGATGGCATCGCGAATTGGCGAGGTGGAAGAAGTGCAACTCAAGCTACCGGCAGGTTTCTTTGGTGAATTTGTCCGGGTGAGGGTGAAAATCGATATCAACGCAAAAATTAAGAGGTTTGTCACTGGAAAGAAGGGGGATGAACGAGTTAGATATCAAGTAAAATACGAGAAATTACCTGTCTTTTGCTTTAACTGTGGTGAATGCGGGCATTGGCACGAGGAGTGTGGTGATGGTGTTCATGATGAGACAAAGTTTGAGTGGGGTGACTTTGTTCTGGCTGACAATATTCGCTTCAGGCAACCTGGCAGAGGTGGTTTTGGTAACCAGAGGGGACGAGGCGGCCCAAGGAATGCAGGAGGAAGAGGTAGGGGGCGAGAGCAGTATAACCCCAATCAAAGTTGGCGCTTCAATACATATCAGAATGAACCTCGCAGGGAGGCGGGGAGGCAGGATGAAAAAGAGGACAATGCAATGACCACAGAAGTGTCGGGGCCAAGCGAGCCCAAGGGTATGATCGAGGAACCGACTGCTGCAACGCTGGGGGTAGTGGTGGCAAGTAACAAGAGGCAATCTTCGGACAAGAACCATCCAGAGACAGTTCAGTCGAGCGATGATGGAAAAGGGGACGTGGTCCCAGTGAGCTCTACAGCTCTTGTAATCTCTGGAAAGCCGGCCGGGGTTCCACCGATGCCGCCTGTATATGTGTCTCCAAGGAAAGAGGTGAAGCGACGGAAGAAAGATGTTGGCAATAAAGGAACCCTGTTTAAGGAGCTGTCTGATGCAGGGACACCGAGTATGGTGACAGATGGAGTGGAATGTGGCAAGGACCAGTATGATGGATCGGCGGGCTCCTCCAAGGAGTGCCGCCGGACGCAATGAGTTCATTCTGTTGGAACTGTCGCGGCGCGGGTAAAGCCGCGACAGTTCGTGAGCTTCGCGACTTTGCGAAGAAATTTACCCCTACCGTGCTGTGTATTGTTGAAACTCAAATAAAGGGTGCACGTGTAGAAGCTTTAGCTAACACTTTGGGCTATGATAATGCCTATGCGATAGATAGTCAAGGAAGAAGTGGAGGAATAGGGATTTTTTGGAATAATACAATAAAGGTTGAGATCTTGGGTGATTCTGTTTATCATATTGATGCAAAGGTGGTAGAGGAAGGGAAAGACCCATGGAGGTTGACATGCGTGTATGGCGAGGCCCAGACACAACTGAGACACCAAACATGGGATCTCCTAAAGGGGTTGGCGTCTTTCAGCAACCTCCCTTGGCTGTGTTTGGGCGATTTTAACGAAGTTTTACGTCCGGATGAACATGAGGGAGCTGCTAATCGGAGTAATGCACAAATACAAGGTTTCCGGGATGCGGTTGACGTTTGCATGTTGATGGACTTGGGCTATCATGGCAGATTTTGGACCTTTGAGAAAAAAGTGACCGGGGGATCCTACACCCGCGTGAGGCTTGACAGAGGGATGGCCACAGCTGATTGGGCGGCTCTTTTCCCTATGGCCAAGGTTACAAACTTAACTTCGGCGTCCTCGGATCATGGACCAATACTCGTGCAGTTTGAAGAGGTTTTACCACGCCCTAAACCGAGCTTCCGGTACGAAGTGATGTGGGAGTCACATGAATCATGGCGTGACACTATCAACTCAGGATGGAGCGAACTGCAAGCGGATCAAGGAGTTGAGGGGATTCGCAGAAAATTGGAGCTTCTGTCAAAGAACCTCTCGGCATGGGAGGATGCAACTTTTGGAAGTGTTAGGAAGGAGATCAAGAAGGCAAAAGCGGAGCTAGAGAGGCTTCGGAGTGTTCCGTCTAGGACTGCTCCAAATCACCTTGAGCAAAAGTTGAATGAACGACTGGTTGAGCTCTATCATAGGGAGGAGTTAATGTGGAGACAAAGATCGCGCATACAGTGGCTGACTGCGGGTGATCGCAACACAAAATTTTTTCACATGAGAGCAAATATGCGGCGTAGGAAGAATATGATTCGAGCTCTACACAATGCGTTGGGTATAAGAGTAGAGTTCAAGGCTGAGATGAAACAACTTGTGACAGATTTCTATAAAACCTTGTACACGACGGAAGGTGTACAGGGGGTAGATGATGTATTACAACATGTGCCTCGGAAAGTGACACCAGAGATGAATGCTTCGCTTTGCGCTCCTTACACAAATGAGGAAGTAAAGCAGGCCCTGTTTCAGATGTTTCCTACGAAGGCACCGGGGCCAGATGGTTTTCCTGCACACTTCTATCAGCGCCACTGGGACATTTGTGGGGATGAAGTAACTAAAGTGGTGCTTCGGATCGTCCGTGGAGAGGAGACTGCTGCAAGCATTAATGATACGGTACTCGTGTTGATACCCAAGGTACAAAATCCCACTCTCCTTACCCAGTTTAGGCCTATCAGCCTTTGCAATGTGATTTATAAAATAGCTTCTAAAGTGGTGTCGAATAGATTGAAGTTGATATTGCCAGATATTATCTCAAAGGAGCAATCAGCCTTTGTTCCCGGAGGTTGATCACGGATAATATTATTTGTGCGTATGAATGTTTGCACTTCATGAAGAGAAACAGATCCAAGACAAACAGTTTTTGTGCACTTAAGCTTGATATGATGAAGGCATATGACAGACTAGAGTGGCCTTATCTAAAGGCAATTATGGTTAAGCTTGGCTTTGCACCAGATTGGATCCATACAGTTATGAGCATGATCACTTCTGTTTCATTCTCGGTCTTGTTTAATGGAGAAAGATTAGAGAGCTTCTCACCTTCCAGGGGTATCAGGCAGGGAGATCCTATTTCCCCTTACTTATTCTTGATTGCAGCGGAGGGCCTTTCGTGCCTTTTAAAACACAGTTCTCAGTCATTAGTGCTCGGTGGCATAAAGGTGGCGCCCACGGCTCCGGTAGTGAACCACCTTTTGTTTGCAGATGACAGCCTGCTGCTTTTCAAGTCTAGTGTCCAGGGGGCAAATGAGGTTTCAAACCTACTTGATGCATATTGCTTGGCTTCGGGCCAAAGGGTAAACTATGATAAATCGTCCATATTTTTCAGTAAGGGATGCCCGGAGACCCTTAGGGTGGAGATAAAGAATATACTTAATGTGCAGAATGAGTCTTTGAGTGAAAAGTATTTGGGTCTGCCGACCGATGTTGGACAGTCCAAAAATGGCACCTTCAAATATTTACGAGACAGAGTTTGGGAAAGGATAAAGGGATGGATGGAGAAACTTTTATCAGTGGCAGGAAAGGAGGTTCTCATAAAATCTGTGGCTCAAGCTTTACCAGTGTTTTCGATGTCTTGCTTCAGATTACCTCGAGGCCTTTGTGGAAGCATTACGTCACTCATTCGTCAATTTTGGTGGGGGAGCAAGAGAGGCAAGAGGAAACCATGTTGGGTAGCTTGGGATTTGATGACCCGACCGAAAAGTTTGGGAGGACTTGGCTTTCGGGATATAGAAATCTTCAACTTGGCACTTTTGTCTCGGCAAATTTGGAGATTATTGAATGATCCCTCCTCTCTTAGTGCACAAATCCTTAAAGCATCATATTTTCCACAATGTACATTCCTTGAAGCTCAACTAGGTCCACATCCTTCTCAGATGTGGCGATCTATACTTGATGGGAGAGATATTATCACCCAAGGAGCTATCCGGCGTATTGGTGATGGAACTACCACGAACATATGGCAACATAGTTGGATCCCAAGGGACGGAATGATGAAGCCGGTAGCCTCCTTAGTTGCTGACCCACCGCAACTGGTTTCTGATCTGATCGACCACACTAGAGCTGCGTGGCGAGAGGACTTGCTTAGACAGGTGTTCATACCCATTGATGTGGAGGCGATCTTGCAAATACCGCTCTGTACACGGCTTGTGGACGATTTCTGGGCATGGAATGATGATCCAAGGGGGCGTTTTTCTGTACGGTCAGCTTATAAGATGATTGTCAAGATCAAGATTGGGCGCGAGGCATGGCTGGAGGAAAGGGAGGATCCTTCCAACTCTGAACATGAGATGAGGGGGTGGAACTCGCTATGGAACATGTCAGTGCCACCGAAACTGCGCTTTTTCACTTGGCGATTAGCGCAACACTCACTCCCTACGGGAGATGTCCTAAACCATCGTCATATGGCCACTACGAGTGCTTGCTCCCTATGCGGAGGGCAGGATAGCTGGCGGCATTCTTTGCTGGAGTGTAATGTGTCTAGGTGTGTGTGGGCACTTTCAGAAGCCGAGATGGTCGAGCACATGTGGGCAACCTCAGAACCTGACGCACGGCTGTGGCTCTTTGCCATGAATGACTCTCTTCCACCGGAGCAATTTCAGTTGATGATTGTTACTTTATGGGCGATTTGGAGTGCAAGACGGAAAGCTATACATGAGGATATATACCAGACTCCGTTTGCCACTGACAACTTCATCAAAGCTTATCAGACATAGAGTTTTTGAAGAAGAAGGAGGAAGCACATGAGATAGCAGTACCACGACCCCGTACGTGGATTCCACCACCAATAGATTACTACAAACTCAATGTGGACGCGGCCGTGTCACGCCCAGGTACGTTTGGCGCAGTTGGTGTGGTTTGCAGGGATGAGAGAGGTTTGTTCATGGGAGCGTCAGCTCTCGTTTTCAGAGGACTGCACAACCCCCAGGTGCTAGAAGCACTAGCTGTTCAGGAGGCATTAGCACTTTCAGAAGATCTCTATATCAACCATTTACTTGTTGCCTCCGATTGCAAGGTGGTGGTAGATGCAATCAGACAGGGAAGCTCAGCGGAATTTGGAGCCATTGTCGAGGAAATCAAGGCTAGAGCAACTACCTTTATTTCATGTTCGTTTACTCATGAGTATAGGACCTCCAATACGGAGGCCCATAATCTCGCAAAGCATGCGTTATCTTTAGGGTTTGGCCGACACACTTGGCTAGGACAACCCGGCGATCTTCTTTTTGTACCTATGAACATTATGATTCAGTAATAAAGCTTTGTGAGATTCTCAAAAAAAAAA
>NC_057798.1:84693760-84706476 GCF_018294505.1 Triticum aestivum
ATCGGCAGTTCCGCCTCGATCGCCCTCCTCTCTCGGCCGCGATCGATCGCACGCACGGCGGCACGACGGAGAGGGGCGGCACACCGCCACGCGCCGACCGGCCTGGCCTCCCTCTAGATTTTTCTCTCCTCCTCTGCCCCGCGCGCGCCGGGGCCGGAGGGTCGGTCGATGGGCAACGCGAGCGGCAGGCTGGAGGACATCGCGGACGCCGAGATGGACGAGGGCGGGCGCGGAGGCGGCCACGTGCGGCGCGCGTCGTCGACGGGATACGTCGGGGGCGTGAGGGGTGGCGGCGGAGGTGGCCCCGGAGGAGGGGGTGGAGGGTCGTCCTCGCCGGGAAGCCCCCCGCGGCCGCACTCGCCGCGCATGTTCGTGCCCCAGGTCAGTCAGATCGATCGTGCACGCATACACAGACGTAATTTAATCAAATCCTCCTCTCAATCCCGCGCCCGGTTTCGAATCATGGCGAGCCTCTTGCCTCCAAATCCCCAGTGCGATGCGACGGCGTGGGTCTCGCCTTATGCAGCAGCGCGCTTCTCGCTCGATCCGATGAGATCGCACCATGACCCCGAAGGCATCGATGGGTTAGAGCAGCCAGCCACGGTTAAGTGCTAATTTAGAACTACGGTTGATTTAATCCCTTGGCTATCTGCCTGTCGTCATTGTTATCTGAATGAAGACGTGTTGTCTGAAACTTCATGTTTGTGACAGTCTGACAGATGAACGATTGGTTCAGGTCAAAGAAAGATGTAGAGAATATTGAACATTTTCCTTGGCGAGATTGAAATACTGAACAGATTGACTTCACCTTCCCCGACCAGTGGCTTTCATCTAGAAATCTCCAGCTGGCCTCCCACCTGTCAACTTTGGATAGTTTAGTTTATACTTTATACTGTAAAAGAAAACCACTGGCAGTTTGTGTCTTTCGTTGATGTGTTTATTACCGAACTACTACCGGAAGTCCTTAATATTAACAGAGTTACACGGAGTGATTAGTAATTTGTTGCATCCAAATACTCAAAGAACAATTCGGTTGTGTATAGCATCTGTTCTGAAAATTTTGTGGTATACTAGTATTTCTTAACTAAAAGTCTGAAGGCCTACCTATCTTGTCAATGGGTTTTACCACCTCAGTCTCATTTTTGCCATAAGAGACTGTATATGTAGATCTTCTTACTCATATGGTTCTTATCACTTTGATATATCTTGTATGGCAGAGCCCTGTAACTCCACTGCAAAGAGCTTCAGATGTGCCACCTCCGGTGTTCAACCAGATACTGATGCGTGATCAGGATGATTCCGACGGCCCCCCTCCAAAGAGGATCCCTACTTTGCTTGTGTGGCCTCATGGAGGCAAGTGTATCTTCGTGGAAGGATCATGGGATCACTGGACATCAAAGTACAAATTCTCATCAACCAGCAGTGACAATTTCCCCCGAAACTGAAACTTGTTGAAATAACATGCTTCAAATACTGATAGTGCCAAACATACATGGCAGGAAAACCGTTCAGAAATCTGGGAAAGACCACACCATCCTGTTAGAGCTTCCATCAGGAGTTTACCGGTACAGATTCATCGTCGACGGGGAAAGAAGATACCTCTCCGATCTTCCCTGTGAGACCGACAACGTGGGCAACATCGTGAACCTTCTTGACGTGAATGTGAGTATTCATTTGTTACTGATCTTACTGATCAAGGTGTGCATATATGTTCATGGTATCCATTTGATCATCGGCGATGCAACGCAATTGATGCAGGACTTTGTGCCGGAAAGCGTGGAGAGCGTGTCGGAGCTGATGGCGCCGCCCTCCCCGGACTCGAGCTACGGGTTCCAGATCCCTGAGGACAAGGAGTTCGCCAAGGAGCCCCCCACCCTGCCGGCGCAGCTCTACCTTGGCGTGCTCAACTCGCGGAGCGCGGAGCAGCGGGAGTGCGCGCGTCCGAGGCATGTGGTGCTGAACCACCTCTACATCGAGAAGGGGTGGGGCGCGCAGCCGCTCGTGGCGCTCGGCCACACCCACCGATTCCGGTCCAAGTACGTCACCACCGTCCTCTACAAGGCCATCGAGCGATAGCGCTTACCGTAGCGCATGATGCCGCTGCCGCCGAACAGAAGCGAGAAGATTTTCACCCCTCATGTCTGTGCCGGTCGGATCGTGCACAACTGCATAAACAAGCTGTAATTTTCATATAGAGATCATGTTCATTTTTTCTGTTGAGACAGCTGCAGTCATTTGTCAAGAATAAAATCAGAGTAACACAAGATTATGGAGCGTGTCACTGCTCATACGCCTGGTTTTGAAGGTGCTCAACTGCTCATGAACAAAGTTGATGCTGTTTAAATTCTTAAGAAAAATGGCAGGAAAAAAAACTTGCATTTTTTTAAAGAAAAAAAGGGGGTGATCTGCTTCCCGGGCATACTGGAAAGAGGGTAGCCCAGAGGCCCAACAATGAGCGGCCGTGGTGCCAAATGGCCCAGTGTCCTGACGAGTGAAAATCTGCAGAGCTGGAGGACTGATTGGCGAAATTGGGCACTCCGCGTCCCAACCGCGTGGGGGCTATTTCCGTCATTTCTCCCCTGTTTGAAAGATGCCAGCGGACAGTGCATTATCGAGAAATTCCTTCCTTGTGCGGCCCCACGTGTCGGCGCCGTCCACAGAGATGCACGGGCGTTTGGCCCTAACGGAGCGCCCGATGTTACCAAATTGCCCCTGGTAGAGCATGATCCGTATTTTTGCAAATTTCCATGTGTTACCGTCTTCTAACTCTTTTCGTATGTTTTTCTTTTATCTTGATCTTCTATGTTGTTCGCTACATACATTTTTCGGAATGTCTATTGTGGAGGTGTAAATATAATTGTGCTATCATCCTCGTTAAGAAAAGGACACCTTTGAATATATTTCTAAGAGGAATTTTGGAAGACTTTTAGGCGTGTGAGAAGTATACGTGCGACCCAAAAAGATTCCATACGCGTAGAAGCCGTGTATTTGTTCTTTACAAAATAATACTATGCTATGACGCCTATCGCCGTCCTCGTGCCACAATCGAGCAGCTGTACCTTATCGTTGTTTTAGAGAAGGATAGATGAATGTGTTGAGGAAGCAAGTGAGAATACAATATTCTTTGGTTTGATCCCCTTCTACATATACACGTCTTAGGCTAAGTAATAGAGCCAATCATACACGTGTGCGCGGCCAACTTACTCATAGACCAATCCATTATATCGAGTCTTCATCTACCGGTCCATTGCCATGCTCCATCTCTCTTTTTGAGATGTCCAATCTTTTGACGCCTAGTACTAAGTCATAATGTCATCTACTCCCTCCGTTCTTAAATATAAGTCTTTGTAGAGATTCCACTAGAAACCATATACGGATGTATATGGATGTACTTTAAGTGATGATTCATTCATTTTGCTCCGTATGTAGTCCACTTAGTGAAATCTCTACAAAGACTTATATTTAGGAACGGAGGGAGTAGAATCTATCAAAAATCACCAACACATTTGACATCGGTACACAATCATATGCACATGCAGCTTCGAAACATGATGAGGAAACATGGAAGGCCTAAATGCACACACATGAGGTGGGATCACACAATCATGACGATGCACGACCAAGACAAGTCAAGAGAAATACACGGAGCATACCAGAACCTAGCCATAAAACAAGTTGCATTAGTTTTCTGCCCAAGTTAGGTGATCATCACATGGTTATTCCATGAATTCGTGCCTCTCACCACCTACCAAAGCATACCAAATGCGCATTAGAAAATCACAAGTGGCACATACCATCATCTTTCTTCTACTCCCTCCGTTACTAAATATAAGTCTTTTTAGAGATTTCACTGCAAACTACATACAAATGTATATAGTCATATTTTAGAGTGTAAATTCACCCATTTCACTCCATATGTAGTCCATAGTAAAATCTCTAATAAGACTTATATTTACGAGTACTAGCAAGCAATTATTCGAGCCATATATATATATATATATATATAGCGGTAATAAACCACAAGGGCGTCACGGGAGGGCGGCAGAGGGGCAGTTTGGGCAATCCGGCGCGCGGACGCTAACGGCCGCGTTTAGCGGAGCTGACGGTGGACGTTGTATAAATCGAGCTGGGAAAATTCCACCGGACGCCACGCCACAGAACGCTCCCGGCCTCTCTCTGTTTGCTCTCGCGTCCGCCGCGCCCATCCTCGTCCGCGCCTGCGCCCGGCCCGTGCTCGCTCGCTCGCCGCCTCCCTCGCCTCGATCCACCGCGCCGGCGGCATGGCGGATCAGCTCACCGACGACCAGATCGCCGAGTTCAAGGAGGCCTTCAGCCTCTTCGACAAGGACGGAGATGGTGAGCGCGCCCCTCCTCCCTTCCCCCCTCCCGTCCCTCGGATCTCTCCGTCGCGCGACGCTCGCCGCCGCACGCGCGGTGCGCATTGCCACTGCCCCCTGCGCCCACCCTGTCGCGTCGAATTAGCGCCGCCCGGCGGTAGATCCGGCCCGGATCTGGGCATGGCCGCTGGCCGAACCGCGTCGCTGTCGTGTGCGGCCTAGTGGCGAGTAGATGATGATGATGTGCACGCGACGCTTATCTTCCGGGTTGACCATTTCGTGACGGCGACGTCTCGTCGCCGTCTAGGTTTTATTTTATTTTCCGGATCGCGTCGCGATCGCGCCCACTGTTGCTTCTAGAGCAACTTCGTCTGAACGACTCGTGATTGTTGACCGTGGACTGTCGCTGTGTACCACTAGCTTGCTTTTTATCACACTTTTTTCGATTTAGGTAGTTTAATTCATGTAGAGATCCCTGGAGATAGAGAAAAATCCCGCCATGTAGTATTATAGGGGATTTCATGAACATTTGATGATGCGATATAGGAAATTGATTCGGCTTTGAATGATCTGGCGGCTAAGTTTGTCTGAACACATATGGTTCTACTGTAGCTGGAATTCTTGTGTTGTACCATGATTTGGTTGAGGTTTTCCTAGTAGTCATGTAGAGTACTATAATGTAGTAAAAGTTTGGTTAATAACCGTGTAGAGCTCTCTTGGTTTGAACTTTCCATAATGAATTTACTGTTGCATTAATCTACTTTGATCTTATTGTGTGAACTTATCAGCGAGGATAAATCTGTGTTTGAACTTTCCACAGCGAATTTACTGTTGCGTTAATCTATTTGATGTTATTGTGTGAACTTACCCACTGAGGATAAATCTGGGTTTGAACTTTTCACAGCGAATTTACTGTTGCATTAATCTACTTTGATGTTATTGTGTGAACTTATCACTGAGGATAAATCTAGATATGCACCTTCCCATTTGAACCTATGCAAGATATTCTCAGTATTGTACCATGCGTGGATATTCTCAGTATTAGCACCCTGCGTGGATATTCCTTACTGCTTTCAAACTCATTTAGACCTTATCAATTACTGGCTATAAGCAACTATTGTTTCTTTTTCTTCATAAGTTGATCTCCTGATTTGATGTGTAGTTAACAGCGATGGTTTCTGTTTTCTAAAGAAAATTTAATTTGTTTTAAGCACAATCAGTGTTCTGTGTTTGATCCTGGAGTTGGTTGTATGTATCTACAGGTTGCATCACCACCAAGGAGCTGGGAACAGTTATGCGTTCGCTGGGGCAGAACCCAACGGAGGCTGAGCTCCAGGACATGATCAATGAAGTCGATGCTGATGGCAACGGCACCATTGACTTCCCAGAGTTCCTCAACCTGATGGCCCGCAAGATGAAGGACACTGACTCAGAGGAGGAGCTCAAGGAGGCCTTCAGGGTGTTCGACAAGGACCAAAACGGTTTCATCTCTGCTGCTGAGCTCCGCCATGTCATGACGAACCTCGGTGAGAAGCTCACCGACGAGGAGGTGGACGAGATGATCCGTGAAGCCGACGTCGACGGTGATGGCCAGATCAACTACGAGGAGTTCGTCAAGGTCATGATGGCCAAATGAGCTCCGACCCAAATGCTCCGAAGACAGGAGGAGAATTGTGCATTGCATATTAGTTTAAGATGCAACTCTTATTTGATCGATTTCCAGTTAAGCATCCTACCTAGCTGTAGCTGCTAAAACGGATCGGACGACGCAATTCCTGCTATGTTCTCCAGTGTGTTTCCAGACCTCTTGTGTTTTATGTGAACTTGTGTCCTCCCTGGTGTATCCTGATTGCTGTTTGGCCCGTTTGTAGTATATTTTTTCATCAACTTCTGCTTGACTCTTCTAGCATCAATGGAAAGCCGGTGTTTCGTATTTCTTCGACTCTTTATTAATTTTACAGATGTTATCCTGTGCTTGTTTTGCGTGTGAATGGCAGATGAAGATACATTTATTAATGTACTTTGTGATGCTGGATGAAATTTGAAATTTAAATTTAGCCGGGACAGAGAAGTATCAGGCTTAAATGTGCAGCTGGGTAGGTTGCAACAAACAATTTGCTGGATGATAGTAACGTTGCAGCCTGTGCCTGTGCCTGTGTGGAGTAGTAGGTAGCAACTACCACCGTGCTTGGTCCTTTTAAGGCCTGGAATTGCCTGTGCTTGTGGAAGAGTGGAACACACACACACACACACACACACACACACAAATGGAGCAGGAGAAGAAGCTCAAAGTGCTCTGCCTCCACGGCTTCCGGACGAGCGGGGGTTTCCTGAAGAAGCAGATCAGCAAGTGGCACCCTTCCATCCTCCAGCAGTTCGACACGGTTCTTCCCTCGACTCGATATCAGATTCCATTCCGTCTTCTGCTTTGCTCTCAAGTTCAACTCTGCTGGTTTTTCAGGTCTTCCCTGATGGCCAGTTCCCAGCTGGGGGCAAATCGGACATCGAGGGCATATTCCCCCCACCATACTTTGAGTGGTTTCAGTTCGACAAGGTATCTTCTTCAGTAGAAACCAGGACCGAAATCAGCGCTTCTTCCAGCCTTCAGTTTGGTTCCCTGCTAACATCACTCGTGTGTTCCTATTGCAGGATTTCACTGAATACACAAATCTAGAAGAGTGCATTGCCTATCTGTGCGATTACATGGTGAAAAACGGGCCTTTCGACGGCCTGCTTGGATTCTCCCAGGTAAAGGAAACTACTTTCTCCAAAAGAACCGCATCCAACTGTTTGAGGCGCCTGTGGCAACACAGGATCTGCTGTGTGTTGAAAACATAGTTGTGCTACTATGTGTTAGTTCATCTATTAACTTCCCTTTGCTTCCAGGGTGCAACACTTTCAGCCCTTCTGATAGGCTACCAAGCACAGGTATTCCTCTTGAACTCTCAAATTCTGCCAACTTTGAGTCGTCGAGTTAAGTTCCAGAGATATACAAAGGAGCAAGAAACAACAGATCGGATCTGCAAATATTAATAAATCAACTGTGACACCCATCTACCGTTATTAAACAACAGTGTCCCCGCGATCTAGCAATTCAGTTAGTGGTTGAGAGTTTTTTGGCCCCTTTATTAATAGGAAACTCCTGTCCTGTCCATCCTGACAGAACAGTAAATTTTGATAAATTTAGCAGTGTCACATGCCACACTCTAGGAAAGAGAAAGTTATTCTTCACGAGCATATGCCGAAGATATCATAATCTTATGCAGAACATGTTGATACAGGCTTGCATCTGTCTCTAAGTTAACAATTCTAATAGGTATTTACATGGACATGGAAATTTAGGCATGAGATATGGTTCTCGGAGGAAGATGTCCTCCAAACCTTGTTCTGCTTCTGGTTCCATGTGGATTCTGACTAGGTTGAATGATTTAGGGCAAGGTGCTGAACGATCACCCACCAATTAAGTTCATGGTGTCAGTATCCGGGAGCAAATTCAGGGACCCAAGCATCTGCGACGTGGCCTATAAGGACCCGATCAAGGCGAAATCTGTCCATTTCATTGGAGAGAAAGACTGGCTCAAAGTACCTTCCGAGGAGCTGGCTTCTGCCTTTGCTGACCCTCTCATCATAAGGCACCCCCAGGGTCACACTGTCCCCAGGCTAGGTTTGCACTCTCCCCTGTCTTTCCATGCAAATAACTGTCGAAATTTCTTGTGAATAGATTGAGAGGCAGATTGTTTGTCTTTTACAGATGAGGCATCTGTGAAGCAGCTTTCTGAATGGAGCGCAAGCATCCTGGAAGACCTCAAGAACGCAGACGCTCCCAAGGCCTCAAATTCAGAGAGTTCAGGAGGTAAGGACAGTGTCGGCGTGGAGTCAGCAGAAAACCTGATGGAACAAGTTGCAGCTTGAGGCAGTAGCTGAACTTCGCCGGTTGAGTCGCGTTGGTGTCTGAAACCTGTTGCTTGCTTGCTTTATCCAGATGGTAGACCTTGTTCACCATATTAGCCTCATTGAGAGATGAGAATAAATCAGTCCTGATTTGCCTGTTCTTTTCCTCCCATGTTCATCCTTTTTATCTTGATATCAGTACGCTTCGATGCTACACAAACAAAATTTTAACCTTTCCTTCTTCAAGGGAAAAAAAAGAGGCACTTGAACCTACTGGTATATATTTCATCTGCTTCTAGACCATGAAGTCATGAACCAGCCTAAAGCTCTATATACATCGAGTACCGGACGAATCTACAAGGAACAAAGGAACACTATATACATGAGAACCTAAAATACTACTTCCTGAGAAAGACACTCTGCAGCTGCCTCATGTGGACCCTCTTTCTTCAGCCTCACTCTCGCAAACCCAAACAACATCCTTTATCTGCGCAGAGAGTGTTTTATAGAACTGCAAACAATTAATGCCGAGTCAGTAAGGTTTACCCATTGGATATAAACTGATTTGCAACTACAAGAATAAACTCAAGGTTAAAAAGACATTCTTCTTTGTTGGGTACTTGATTGTGTTCTAAGTCACTTGCTTAAATTCCGTTTGTGTAGTCCTTCATGGGCACTTGTATAGAGTAAAAAAGCTTCAGGAAAGAAGCTACATCTTAATTTACTGGTGAAATGAGTAAAAGAGCTAAAGAACCACAATATTCAAGAGCAGTACCTTCTGAAATTCCAGAGTATCTCCTTTTGCCTTTTTCAGCTCAACAACAAACAAAGATGGAGCCACTTGGAAGACCTAGAAATGTCAGCCTTGATCAATAATTGCATTACGTTGTAAAAGACATTTCTCAAGCTGCTGTGTTTTTTTCTAACCTCAGTTGCAACATTTAGGTTTCCTTTTCTTCCTGCTTCTAGGTTCTTCATTCGCATCTAGAAAGAACAAGATATAGAATGAAAGGTTTAAGTCATGGGGATGACAAGGACAGTCTCAGTTACTCAAATTCAGATACTTCAAATTTCACAAAACCTATGTTAAAAGTCGTATCCATGGGAGGATGCTTGGCATTACCTTGTAGTTCTTCTTTTGGATGTCAAAGCCAAGTGGCTTAGCAGCTTCTTCTATCCTACTGATGATTTCTTCAGGAGGACATTGCGATGTAAATCTTGTTTCTCTTCTGTACTTCTGTCATTGGTTAACAAATTTTAGCTGACTGCAGTTGCTAAGATTTTGACAAATATATAGATGTTGTAAAGAGATTTATGGGACACAATGCTGCAACAGTTCCTAACCTTATCAGCTTCAAAAAAATTATCTAGCTTCAGTCCCTTATTCAATGATATCAACTCAAATGCGTTCATAGAAGCTGGCTGCCCTTCGATTTCCTCCTTAACTTGTTTTTCCTGGAAATCACAGTAACCATCCATTTTAGTAATATTATCTCAGCCATAAAGGCTAACGGCTTTTCCAGTGAAAACAAGATCGATTAACTCACTTCCGAGTCTCCGAAAGCAGCATCAACATCAGCCAAACTAGTTTGATATTTCTCATCAAAAACAGGTGGCTTGTACCCTTTTTTGAACCATGGATCTTTTAATAGTTGAGGGATAGTTATCCGCTGGTCAACAACAACGAAGAACCGCGTAAGAAAGAACTCCATAATCAATGTACTCATAGACCAAAAAAGTGCAGAGCCACCACTTGTGTTGCATGGGAGCAGTTCTGTTGACCTTTTGGCTGGCTAATTTCAAATTTCAGAAATGGAATGTGAAGTAAAAAAAAGCTTACAGTAGAAGGATTAGGATCCAAAATCCTAGGAATCAGTCTTTTAGCTCCATCAGAAAACCAAGAGGGACAAGTAAATTGAGCTCCAGAGATCTGTCAAGAGAAACAGAGTAAATGGAAATGTACAGCCAGCAATATTGGCATTTATGTATTTTCTTATTCCTTCTATCTTACCTTTTTATAAAGGGCTGAGACGTTGTCATCCTCAAAAGGCAGATATCCAGCAAGCATCACAAAAAGAATTACCCCACAAGACCAAAGGTCTGCAAGCGCACCATTATAGCCCTTATCTTCGATAACCTGGATATTGGGTAGCATTAGATTTTAGGCATGTTCATTCCTGGTTAAAACAGAATCACTGCAAATGTATAAGGACCAGTTACCTCGGGAGCAACATAGTTCGGTGTCCCACAGGTAGTATGTAGTAACCCATCAGCCTGTTGAGTTGAAGTAATCGGAGGTTACAGGTTAATAAGTTAAATGACATCAACAAAAACTACAGAAATGCAATGATATTACCTTCGCCTGCTCAGATATCGCACTTAAGCCAAAGTCTGAGACTTTGAGGTTCCCAGCGGTATCAAGCAACAAATTCTCTAGCTGGCATACATAAAACATCCATTTGTCAGTTTCATGTTTCGCTAAACCAGATACATAAATTGGAACCAAGGGGTTGAGTGGTTGGCGATGTACCTTCAGATCTCGGTGGTATACGCCCCTGCTATGGCAATAATCAACAGCGTTGATCAATTGCTGAAAGTATCTGCGTGCTTCATCCTCCTTCAAGCTCCCACGGGCGGCCTGATTATGAAGTTAGTAGAAATCAATAAAGGCGAATGTAAAAGAAAAACCCATAGTGTAATAATATAAGATTACAAGGTTTCAAGCAACTGGCGTGCTGCTAAAATCCCATCACAGAGAAATATGAAACAAGAGATGCAGTAGTAGTACTAACGATGATATCATGGAGCTCTCCACCCGTGACATATTCCAGAACAATGAAAATTCTTGCCTTGCTTCCCATCACCTGTTATAGTGGAGTCAAAATAGTTAGCTATCAACTGCAGACTTGGATGTAAATATTTCTAATGTAGGCAGGGGATATCATACTGCAAACAAAAAGGCAAAGGTTGGTGTTTAGTCTTTACCTCATGCAGGCGGACAACATTTGGGTGCTGTATCAGCTTCATCGTACAGATTTCTCGTCTAATCTGCCAAAAGAGTTCAGAGCGGCGTCAACATCAAGGTAGAGCATAAGCCCGTAAGCTAGCCCCCTTTCTTGACTATATTTAGAATGAAATACAGGAGCAGTTATTTTTGCGCATAATGACAGCTCAGTTCTATTAGAAAGCATGAGGCAGGGAACTTTCAATATGCTGTGAAATATCTAGGAAACAGAGCATTCATGCAAAGGAAAATTATCAGAAAATGATCTGACCTGCTCGACCAACCCGTGCTTCTGAACCTTGGCCTTGTCAAGGATCTTGATGGCAACAGGATCCCCAGACTCGGTGTCCTTGGCGAACCGGACCTTGGCGAACGTCCCTTCCCCGATGGTGCGCCCGAGCTCATACTTGCCGACTCGTCGCCGCACCTTGAGTGAGGCTTGCCTCCTTGCCTTGTACATCCTCCAGGCCAGTCTTTCCTGGGCGCCCTCAAGCCAGTCTCCAAAGACCTGCCATTTTTGAACAGTTAAGATGCGGTGGAACCGGACAATTCAGCACCCAACACAGGTAGCATTAGACAGCTCAGGCAAGGGTGGAGGAGGAGGAGCAGGACAAATGCTGCTGGATTAATTTGACCATATATATAATAACGCTTTTCATTCACGGCTTAGAAACTGAAACCAAATCGGCAACGTGCAAGCTTCATCTACTGCAGCTTCCTGGAAGCTGCCTGCCGAAACCTTTAAGCATTTATGGTGGCTGATTAATTTCAGTGGTTACTGCTTCGGGGCAGAACGTCAGCAATGGGATCTCGCCGTTAAACGTCCGGATTCTTGCGTGGTTCACGAAGCATGCCGCGCGCTAGGACCCTTGAAATCTCACACAGATATTTGCGTCCGGTGCTGTGATGTCAGCCTTGGGAAGGATTCAGAAAAAATTGATGTCAGAACTGCTGAAAAAACCCAAGCCAACGAGATTAACCAGAAAGGATGAAGATTTCGTGCAGCATCTGCGGCGGCACTGGGAAGGTATAGGGAGGAAGGGAACAGGGGCAAAACGAACAGCGCGCGAGAGGGAAACCCAAACCCCGACCCGACCTGGAAAGCTCCATAGCGTCATTTCTTTCCCTTTCCTCAAGCGGAACTGGGCGAGACAAGGATGCGAGGCTCTGCTGACGCTGCACGTGTGCAGGGAGATGGACACGCAAGCCGGCCGGGCGGGCAGGAGCCGGAATCCCCTCCCCGGAATGCTAGCCGGAGAGAGGGCTCCCCGCCCTTTCTTGGGTCCCCGACGGACGGACGGAAGGAAAGAGCCTAGAATTCCGGTGCTGGCTAACTAACCAATGTGGGCGGCCGGGGCGAGAACGAGGAAGAGGGGGCGTACCTTGTTCGGAGAGTCGCCGCCGGGGAGAGGAGCGGGCCACGGCTCACGAGGAGGGAGGAGCAGGAGGCAGCCAGCACCAGCAGCCAGCGCGTGCGGGGATTG
>NC_057798.1:84706999-84708827 GCF_018294505.1 Triticum aestivum
TCGATCACATTTTGTCATGACAATGTGTTACTACTATTGACATACTTTCAACTTCGGTGTGCCGCTTCCGCCAATGGCTTTCCGAGACCTCCTCCCACCTTCAACGGTTGGATCTACGTGGCGGTGACGTGATCCACGATCCATGAGGAACACTACCACCGCAACCCCTCCCGGGGGCCATATTGGTGTGCCAAGGGTACGGACTATGATTGGTCGGAGAAGCGCCGATAGCGTCCACGAAGTAGCATCGTCACCTTTTTAGTGTGATTCCGAGGATACACGACTTCGAATGTTTGGAAACGATATAACCAAGATGGATCTTAGAGACAAGAGCTTCCAACATCAGATGTCGCCTACATTTTCCCATAATGGTATATATCTTTATGATGATGGCAATGGCCCTTCCACCGCCAGTGGCATTTTCCTTAGCAAGTAATTCCTTGCCTCGTAGAATCTTTTTCATCACTATTGACCCACAAGGACGACATTTTTTTCCTTTATCACGTCCACGTGGCCACGACGACCAGACTTCAGCATTGCACTATCGATTGTTGTCTTTTCCTGTGAACGTGAACTGCTCATGCTGGATTTAAGTTTTGTTTGTGGTTCTATGCATGTTAACGATCGAATCGTATCTTCTGCTTCCTCTGTCACGCAATATATGATCGTTTCTCAAGCTAAAACATAGCTTGAAAAACGATCATATATTGTGGGACGGAGAGAGTTTTAGTTGCTTCTTTTGTGTGAGGGCTGGCTGATCATATGTAGTTGGGTTTCTAAGCCTTTTCTATGCGGGAGATGGTCCATTTTCAAGGGAAAGAGAGAGATAGAGAAAAGAAGAGCCTCTTGAGGCTCCATCACGTCGCGCTGTGGTTTTCGGTTACCAGCTGCGGCGACCCCGTTTACTCAATTGTTTATCTGAACTATACTATGACGATCGTGATTAGCATGTAGAGACTTTTTTTTAAAAATCGCTTACCAAAGCATTGACATTCTTTGGTGATTGGCGCGTCGATCCAGTGGATCGCCAATCGGATATTCTTTAATTAGGATTTAATCTCTCTCGGCTAGGCTAGCTAGCAGTGGGTCAGATCAGATCGGCGCCGAAATCCACTCCGTAGCGTACACCTATGTATCCAAGACATGGTTTATTCCCTCCATCTACCCGAAAAAAGAAAGACATGCTTTTATTCTTTCCTCTTTGCGAATATTGTAGTGAGCACATTTTTATTGAGATTACGACCAGTGTTTAAGAAATGATTAGGACCAGGATTGCTTGGAAAAATGATTTGGACTAGGAGTGTTTAGAAAAGGATCGATGCTTGGAGATCATATCAAATATAAATATATCCCTGCAGCGTGCAACATGCTTGGTAGAATATATTCATGGCAAAATAAAAGGAGAAGAAGCTAGCAGACATGCTTGCAGAATGAAGGTATGATCTTATCGTTAGGGTGAAATTTCTTGTGGTCGCATTGTGTTTGAACCCACACGGTCTGCAACCGGCACATGCATGCATGCATGCATGCATGCCATGGCACCCGTGGTGAACAGTTAGATAGATATTTGTTCTGTTTGTCTCAACCGTTACTGTTACTCCATCCCAAAGATCCAATCAAGCTTGGCTAACTGACAGGCCACACACACATACCTACAGTACAAAATTTGTCACTAATTGGTCTCTCTCATGACAAATAATGAAGGACCAACTCAAAAGCAAAAAGATTAGGGCATCTCCAACGCGAACCCTCAAACCGCCCATATGCATCGATTTGGACGACGCGGTCCAGACGTTTTTGCCATCCAACGCGGGCATGTACTAGTCTG